>NC_092499.1:96629696-96932727 GCF_047511675.1 Marmota flaviventris
GTTACGGACGGAAAGAGGAACGCGCACAGCAACTGGCACTGTTTATTTCTTGACCTTGGTGGTGATCCCATGAGCATTCACTTTCAAATACCTTGTTAAACTCTACACTCATGTTTCATGCACTCTCTGGGTTATATTTCACAGTTTTAAGTGTTTAAAAAGTAAAATAAAACTACAGAAAGCACCTTTTTAAACATGAAGAAATTATAAAGGAAAAGAGTGATAGATCTAATAATGTAGGACATACAATTTTAAACAGGAAAAGTGATAACTTTAAGCAATGGCTAGGGTGCAGAGAAATAGGTACTGCCACACAATATAGGTAATATGTAAACGTTAGGACTGTTTGGCAACATCTGACAAAATCCTTAACTATGTGAAAACCCTTTGGCAATAATTCTACATCTTGTGGAAATAAAGATGTGAATAAAGATTTGAATACAAAGATGATTGTAATAATGATACTGAATTACTTATAATAAAAATTTTTAAACAATATTATACTGCAAACTAAAATATGGTTCATGAATCTATATATCCATTAAAAATTATATATAACAATATTGACTAACATTAAAAGATTTCAATGTACTAAGTTAAAGGATATCATAAAACAGTATATTCAATATTATTTTTTAGAAATACGCAAAGCAGATAACATGGAAGTTAGATAAAATGTTAACAGTGGTTTTCTTCACACAAAATGAGGTAATATTATGGGTGATTTTACTTTTTTCTTAATCTGTATTTCTAATTTTTCCCCAATGGAGGAGAAAGTTACTTTTGGAAAGTAGTAGTTGATAGTGTACACCTTTAATATGAAGAAACTAAAATGGAATCTCATCTCTGTGGTTTTCTATAGAAACCATGAGAAAAATATAATCATAAGAAAAATATCAAATTCCAATATTCCTGAATAATATTCCTCAAAACAGTCAATATCATTAAAACAAAAGAAGTCAAGAAGAATATATGGAAACATGACTCCTAAATGTAATGTGGTACCTGGATGAGATCCTGAGAAATTGGACACTGGGTAAAAACTAAGAACATCTAAATAAACTATAAACATTAGTTAATAATAATGCATCAATATCAATTAACTTTAGCAAATGTACCAGGTCAATGTAAGATGTTAGTAGGCAAAAATGGGAGCTGCATATATAGGAACTCTCCCCATGATGTAATTTTTTTTTGTAAACCCAAGCTGTTCTAAAAAGTATTTTTTTAAAAATTATAGGATCTGAGTCAAAATTTTTACTAGTCTTCAGTTTTCAGATGATTCCAAATAAAATGTTAGAATATTTTGTATGTATAGAAAAAGAGAGAAGGAATAATATTTTGTAGAGTTTTTAAAATTATAAAAGAAGTTCCCTGTGATATATATAGGTAGTTTTTGTATATGCAATACATATTATGTAACTATGTTTGTGTATAGAAGATCTCACCTATTTAAACCACTACATGAAATCCACTATATTTAAACCACTATATTTCTATGTAGAAATAGAAGACATAATAATTATAAGAATTAGAAATATAATTATGTAAGAAATATAATATTAAACACATGACATTGTATTTTCCTGTGCTATGCTATGTGGTGAATTATAAGTACAGTATTTATTTTGCTCAGTTAAAAAATTATGCCTCCCTCATTTCTTTTCTGACTAAATGTTGACCACTGAAATAGCACATCCTGTACTTCTAGAGGGAGCCAAGTTAGCAGAGAAAGTTCTTGCTAAACTAATTTTCTCTTTTTTCCTCAAAAGGGAAAGAGCCAGTGGTGGGGACCAGTTCTTCATTTAGGCTTACTATTAAAGCCCTATGGACGTTGGTTCCCTTAAATTCAAATAAACTGTAGTCCCTTATGAAGCCTGCTGCGAAGACCAAAGGGAAAAGGCATTCCACTTGTTAAATGTTTATTATTTGAGCTTAGCAGCCAACTATAATAAGAGAGAGAGGAAGCTGTCTGCAAGCTGCATACAGATTTAGCTACTCAAATTCCATGAACGTAAAATAGAACACTGAGGTTAAGCCCTTAAAATTTACTAGTCAGTAGCTTAAGGGAGGTGGTGTTGGTAATACAAGCTGGAGCCACTACTATTTGGGTAAGTGATTTGAAGGTAGCTCAAGTCAACAAAGAATTAAAATTCTCAATATTGGGAAAACTGCTGCTTCCTCTTATTTTAAGAATCACACAGTTCCCCCAAAGGAAAGGTACAAATCTCTTCTCACCTATGCCCTTTAAATTTGATCTGAAAATAATTATTTGTAGTTTTTTCAAAGCACAATTATCATCTGTTAACACTGGTGTGAGGGATGACTAGAAGCTGAATGTTTCTTCCCTTATGCTGCATTTCACTGGATGTCTTCTCAATGAACTCAATGACTAACCAGCCTGCTTCAGTTGTTCTCCACTTACCTGTTTAATGTGTCTGTCCTGATGTGATGTCTCAGATTTATTATCTATAGGAACATGCTTTAAAATCACTAGAGGATTGTGGCTATGAGTGCTAACCAACTAAAAAGTGCAAATGCAGTCGACTAGATTTTAGTAGACCTCATAACAAAATAAATTTTGTAAAAAGATAAACATACATGTAATGTACTATTTACCCAGTTTCCAGGCCATGACACAAACTCAAGGTAATAACAAATTGGAGAAAAACTTTTTTTGGCATGAACTACATCTTTAATCCACAAAAATAAAAGATGTAAATAAAAATGAACTCTAAGGCAAAAAGGTTTAACTGTCTCATAAACATAAAAAAATGTAAAACTGGGCCTGGCCTCAGGAATTCGGGGCTCAAATACTGGTTCTGCTGCTAATTAAGCATCTTCTTGAACAAAGGTGCTTAACTCCCTGGGCTCCAGTTTTCCCCATTTCTAACGTGATGAGATTGGAGCCAACATCTGTCACAAGACTGAGGATCAAAAACTTTAGCGCAAGTATGTATTCAATTAAAACATGATGCAGGGCATATTTTAACTAATCATCTATTACATAATAACAATAATAGCTATTATTTTAAGTGCCCAATCTGTGCCAGAACATATTACATGAGGTTCTTATATTCATTATCTACCTTAATCTTCACTTTAACTTCCAAAGGATATCAAGCTTGATAAGCACACACTCAGAAAAAGGTATGATTACCAGCTTTATGCCTAGGATCATAAAGCTGGTAATAAATGGCAAAACTATGGTTCAAAACAGTCTGGATCTAAAGTCCATGCTCTTTCACTAGCCCCTTAGAATTAATCTGGCACTGATAGGTAATGAGGCATTCAAGGCAGTGAGTCTTCCAGACAACTATATTTAACTTCACATTTTTATGTAAATCTGTCTTAAAACTATGAAGCACACTCCTCTTCTGTTTTAACAAACAAATCAAAGTGGAAGCCTTTCTTCAACATGGGACCATTATTGTGGACATTCTGATGTGGATAGAACCTGTGTGGATAATGTGTGAGGCTATATGCCCTGATGGTCAGCAAATCCAGCCTCTTGGGTTTCCTTATTTCTCTTCTTGCTAAGTCTGAGCTGCCTAGCTCAGGAACTGACAGAACTTCTCTGCCCCCAGCCCCTGCCCCAGCTACACACTGTAGTCAGGAAATCAGATAATTTATCTGAATAAATCTAAGTCAATATGGCCCTGAGAAACAAGCTTGAAGGTGGCTCCTAATATATACATTGCATAATCTAGTTCCGCTATTTTCTTGTTTCCTTACAGATTGTAGCTGTGTTCTATACACACAAGAGTTCCTGAAGTCAGGCTTCCAGATAAGTGGAGGCATATTAAAATAATATCTTTCACAATTCACCTGATCGCTTTAGATTTCATTTTGCTGAACTGCATCTTACCATTCTAAAAAAACGGAAATTGCCATATTAAAATATACAAACTCTAAAAAAACTATTGTAGAGCAAATTCTTCAAGAGATTTGTTTGTATTTACTTGCAAAATATCTGAAACACATATCTGAGACATGAATTAAATGGTCTCACTGAAAAATAATATTATCATGATGGTAAACTCAGTCTTAAACTATAAACCAGAAAGTGGTGATGAGAGACAAATGTATTCAAGAAAAGCTTTCCTTAGCTTAAATGCAACCTCTTCCCAACACCTCATATCTCATCCCTAACCTAACCAATAGAGGGAATGGATAAGTACCCCCAATCCCATGCATGGACACATAGCACTTAGTTGCTTATGGGTATGTCACCTTCTTCCTGAACACATAAAATGTGTTTCTAACTCATTTTTTGCCTCTAAATCCGAAGCCTTACATAGCACCTTCCATGTAGCAAGTGTCTCAACAGTGTGAATGAATAAAAGTCTCATTCATTCATCCTGTAAATGTCTAATGCTTCCTCTTCTACCACCACCACCCCTCTCCCATCCCTTCCTGGAAAAAAGACAAAGTACTGCATTCTGTGAGATTGCTAAAAGTATCTGTATAAAGCAGTAGTAGAAGACAAACTCCCTACAAGTAAATGGCAGAAGGATCAGCAGAGTAGAGGGAAGAGAGTGGGAGATGGGGAGGTGGGATAAAGGTACTAGGGACTGAATTAGAACAAAACATATTCCATGCTTTTATAATTATGTCAGAATAGATTATTCAGCTGTCATGTATTATTAAAAAGAACCTATTTTTAAAAAAGAATCCCTATTTTAAGAGTAAGGTCACAGTGAGGTTCCAAGGGAAAAAAAAAAAAAAAAAGCAGTGCTTCTTTTATCATATACCATTAACAAATATAAGGTTATCCACTTTCAACACACAGGGTTAATATATAAAAATAATATGCCCTCACACTAATAGTTAAAACAGATAATCTCAGCTTTAGAATTTACTCTGTGTCCTTTAACTACATTAGTCACTTTTTACCTTTTTGAAAGTGATATGTTTGAGTGTTGAAGACACTACAGTACCAATACATCAAGTTTGTTCATCTCGATTTCAGACTAAACATAAAACATACCGTTCCATATTCAGAACCCCTATTCATCTCATCGTTTCTTGCCTGCTGCCACCTGTTTACCATGCAATACCAACTTTATTAACGTAAGTTCTACAGTAAACTAAAACATTCTCTCAATACCTGTTAACTTTGGATTTTTTCCAGTTGACTTTTTTAATACCCAAATCCACATATGATTCAGTGAGTTCTATATTTAATTCTCCTTCTGAGTCATTTGGAGGTATTCCTAGTTTTGCAGCAGATTCATAGAGAGAAATTTCATCTTTTAGTTCTGTTAATTCCTCCTGCAACACAAAATTATTGAAAATAACTTTTTTTGTAATAGATCTTGATTTTTATTAAGTGCTTAACATTGTCTGATTAAATTACCCTTTTAAAAAATTTTTAATTGATTTTTTAAAAATAAATAACAGCGGAATGCATTACAATTCTTATTACACATATATAGCACAATTTTTCATATCTCTAGTTGTATATCATAGTGGGGTAGGGAGGGGGAGCATGTGAGGAATAGTCGAACTTTAGATAGGGCAGAGGGAAGGGAGGGGACAGGGGGTTAGCAAGGATGGTGGAATGTGATGGACATCATTATCCAAAGTAGATGTATGAAGACACAAATTGGTGAAAATAATTTCTATTATTTTCCTATAATCAGCCATTATATCTGTATCAAAATTTATTTTAAGGATCAAAAGAAGGCAGAAAAACTTCTTCAAGTACATTATTACCATGCATTATAATTAAGACATATATATATAAGGTTTTTAAGAAAACTGAATGAATACATAAACGAATGAATGAGAAAACATTCGTCTTATTTCTCTAGGACGTCTCTTGCTAACATTTTGTCCTACATGAAAAGCATCTCTTGAGCTGAGATGCTGATGGCAGTGTCTCTGGCTTACTAGAGCAGAGGACAAAGTAGGTGGGTTGCCAAGAACCTATTATACTTTCACCTGCCAGTGGCAAAAAAGCAAAATACTTCTTTCAGTGGAGGTAATACTGGAACTCCTCTCCAGTGTTTCTTGTCTGTTCAGTGGAAAATGTGAGTAGTACTTAAGGAGGATGTGAAAAAAACTGTAGTCAAATTAAGAATTCCCCACACTTAACTGGGCATGGTGATATATGCCTGTAATCCTAACAGCTCAGAAGGCTGAGGCAGGAGGACTGCAAGATAAAAGCCAGCCTTAGCAATTTAGGGAGGCCCTAAGGAACTTAGAAAGAATCTGTCTCAAAATTTAAAAAAACTAAAAAAGAGCTGGAGATGTAGGACAGTAGTACCTACTGGTACCAAAAAAAAAAAAAAAAAAGAATTTCCCATACTTGTACCTAAACTTTTCTCTGGAATACACCTCCAGATATAAGGAGGCATGAAGGAGGACATATGAAGGAGATGGCAGGGCCCTGGCTCTGCAGTAAGACAGACCTGGGCTTGGAGACCAAATGGTGTGGGTAAGACTATGAACAGCTTCTACAGGCTGGCAAGAAAAGGGTCCAGCCACCTCTATCACAGAGTAATCTAAACTTCAAAAAGGTGATGTAATCACTGCCTAATGCAGCTACCCAGAAAGTCTCTTCCAAGCTGCAATACTCACTTGCAAAGCCTTGTTCATGTTCTCGCTTATAGTGTGTGCCTTTTGTGCTTGCTGCAGCTGGAGCCGTAGCTGAGCCACTTCCTGTATTGAGCCTGCAGAGGAAAAAAATCACAGGATATGCTAAATGAAAGGGAGAAAAGTACGTGTGGTCCAAAGAACTTGAATCCACTGTGCTATGGAAGGTGCAGTTCTGTTTTATTACCCTCAAGGAATAGGGACCTTGGCAGACTTTGCAAAGATCTCATATGGCCCCATATGTCCTTGGGGAGCCAAAGGTGTAGGTTACTGTGACCTTGTTATAAATCAAATCAGCCACATCTACAAACACTAGCACTCCAGAAGTCTTTTAACAGGAGTTAAACATTCTAAATCACAGAAAGAAAAAAAAAAAAATCCCGTGGAATTCATTTCTATCCATTTCTACTATCCACTAAGAAAACTACATCTTCCTGCTTTTAGCTTTTTTCTAATTGTTTTTATTTCTACCACTTCCACCTCTATATGTGGAAAAAGTATATTAAGGTTGTGCTTCCTGAAACTTTAGCAAACTAATATGTTAAATGTACTAGGGGAGATACCCATTTAAAGGGATTTTATTGGGTTTCCTCAAAAGAAAATGACCATCTGGGAAATTACTAAGCAAAGTAATCATGGCATATTATGCATTTAAAGGAAATCATACTGTGAAATCCTTTAATGGCCAGGAAAAGAGCTCACTAAGTGATGCCAAGTGAGAAAAATGGATACATAACTAAACAGGAAGGGGGACCTAAAATCTGATCCAATTTTTTTCCCACCTAAATAAATATACATATGCATATACACAGTCAGTCCTTGACCTCAGTGCTTTCAAGCTGTGAGTAAACCAACCTTTTCCATATCATACCCAAAAGTCTCAAGTGCCCTTCATAGCCAAAGTAGGACTTTCAGATTTCATTTAATGAATAACCATTGATTTTTGTTCATAGTGTGAGCTGTTCACCAGAAAATGGGCTGTTTTGTCTGTATGCAGACAAATGGACAATTATTTTATTGCTTTACCCTAAAATAATTTTATAAGGAAAAAAACAAGGAATAAAACTATTGCTAGCATTAAAAGGACAGGAAGCCAATGTCTCAAACTTAATACCAAGAGACCATTCTAGAAATCTTAAGAACAACAAAAATGTTAACTCTCTGGCTTCAATGATCAGGTTAAGTGGCTATTCCATTGTGAGAGGAAAAAAACTGAAGAAGTTATTCAAAAGGACAGAACTATACATTATCATCAAATATTGGGTTTACAAAAAGCAAAATATAATGAGATTTTATAATTATTTTAGTTTTCAGAAACTAAAATAATTATAAAATCTCATTTTATATACTTTATTGTTGAATTGTACATATTAGGCTTTAGTATATTTTCAGAAATGTACTATAAACAGAAGCAGGGCATTACCTATGCATATGTATTCATTTATTTTGAAGGAATAATACATTCAAACATTAATAATTTTTATCTCTGAGTAGTAGGATTATTGGTTTTCCATTCAATACACTTGTCAGCATTTTCAAAATTATCTAATAAAAATGATCTGTGCCTTTATACCTATATAACAATATTTTTTTAAAAAGAAATTTGTCACTGGTTGTCTTCTCTGTTGACATTTTCTGGGTTTTTATCAACCATGGTTCCTACTGTGTTCTCTCTAAACATTACACTGGGCTTCTGGGGAGACAGTAGCCCAACAAGGCACCCACCTGACTGCAACAACTGGGCACACTGCCCCTGACTCTCTTCCAGACTCTTCGTCAACCTATTAATGATCTCAGTTTTTTCTAATTTGGCAGCTTCTTGACTCCTTTCCAGTTGTTTCACGTGATCTTTCAAATGAGAACAAATATCTTCCTACATAGAAAAAGGGTTCAAGAAGTCATTTTAAGGATCAATTTTAAGAAATATTAGACTGAAATTTTGATACATTGTCAGATTTTAAATCAAATATATACTCATCACGTTGCAGCATCACTTTTTGGGGGCTAAGTGCGCAAGACTGGGAGTCAAAAGAAAAAACTTGTATGATCTTAGGCTTAATATCTCAGTTGGCTTCTTTCGTAATTATGCTGATAAAGGTGATTCCTAAAATCTCCTTCTACTCCACATTCACAAAATCACAAAACAATGTATTCTAAAGTTAGATTTTATTTATGCCACAGGAAAAGAATTACAATTCTTCTCTGCATTTTATGCTACCAGTTTAAGTATATGTATACATATTTAGGCAGACCAGTTTGAATCATGAAATTTGTATCCTAGGACAGTAAGGATACAGATAAACACATGGAAATTCACTCTACTCTGAGCAGCCAAAAGCTCGCTCTGTTCAGGACAGCCAAAAATAATCTTTCCCTTCTCTGAACTTTTTAAAAACTTGATCTGTTTCTCTCTTATGCTTCTTTTTCTTCCTTTTATATGTCTTATTTCCTTAATTTTCTCCTTGAAGATGCCTCTACTGTGCCTTATATACAGTAGCTATTACAGTAAGCATTTAAAAACTGAATGACAATGAAAAAACAGAGAGGGTAAATGAGGGTGAGTGTATGTGTATGGGGATGTATAAATAATACAGAATATATAAAAAATACACTCAAATTTCTCCAAAAAGAAAATGTGCTTGGGAGTACAAGCCATGGAAATCCAAAACCCAGGTAGAAGAAATCATCACCTCATTAAAAAAAATGGCTACCCTGGCTGAATTTCAGGCAAATGGCAGAACACCAAGAGACATCGGAATAGATATAGATAGTTGATTGAAATTCTTGAAAGAGAGAAAAAAAAAAAAAAAGTAGTTAAGAGAATATCAAGAAGGGGCTTTGAAGCAGAGAGAAGAGAATATCAAGAAGGGGCTTTGAAGCAGAGAGAAGGAAGGCCTTTGGTGCCAGATCCACAGAATAACCTAAAGCCCAAAAATGCTTTAAGAATACATAAGTACATCCCCAAAAGAAACTAACAGAAGTTTCCTAAACATAGGAAAAGGATTCTAAAAGCTCTCATTTTACTTTAAAAATTCATGTAAATTTTGTGTGCTATTTCATAATGTAGCCGTGTTTGCTTTAAAAATTTTCAACCAAATTTTTTAGTAAAATGAAGCTTCTAGAAACTAGTCCATGTTTATTCAGCACTGCAAACCTCTTGGCATACTGCTGCTGATTCCCAGGCCATGTTGAGAAGCACAGTTCTAAAGCTCCACCAGCTTAAAGAAAGGTAATATACCATCAAGGAGATAATCAAGAGATCTTAATATGATACTTCTACAAATGGGAGGAGGTAAAGTAAAGTTGGGAGGAGACAGTACAGGACATAATCACTAATAGGAAATAGTTCCCTCTCCCATTCTTTGTCATTACAGAAACTCCATGAGCTCCAAGGAAACCATTTCTTCCCATCTTTTCTCTTACACTAAAAAAAACTTAAGAGGAACTCAGTCAAAATAAAAAAGAATTGTACATGTTGTTTGTACATGTATACAATCTTTTCTACACAGAATGATATCTTAAGGAAAATATTAAATGATATTATTTTACAAGATACATATTTCTCAAAATATACTAGTTACAGACATTCAAAAAAACCCAACTCTCTTACAGATTGTTACCCCTCCCATCACATGGAATTAGAGAATTCTGTCTTTCAAAATGATTAAATACCAATTCATGACTTAAAAACCAACAAACTTGATTAAGAAGAACGTCTTCATCTGATAAAAAAAAAAAAAAAAAAAACCACTAAAACTAAACCTAACAGTGAAAACTTGAAGTTTTCCCACAAAGATCAGGAAAAAGGCAAGGATGACCCTCTGATCACTGCTTTTCAACATCATACTAGAAATTCTACTCAATGCAATAAAAGGAAATAAAAAGTACACAGATTGGGAAGGATGAAAAAAAATATTTACCCATAGACAATATGACCATCCTGGTACTAATAAGTGATTATAGCAAGTTTGTAGAATCCAAGGTTAATCCAAAAAAATCAATTGTTTTTCTATATACCAATAATGAGCAAGTAGAACTTAAATTAAATATTTAAAACACAATATCATTTATATTAGCATCCCCAAAACATGAAATACATATAAATCTAAAATATATAAAAGTTCTTTAAAACTACAAAATTCTGGTGAAAGAAATCAATGAAGAACTAAATATATGAACAGTATTCCATGTTCATGAAAGAAATACCCAATATTGTCAGGATGTCACTTTTTTCCAATTTTTATCTACAGATTCAACGCAAACCTAATCAAAATCCCAGCTAATTATTTTGTGGATACTAAAAAACTGAATAACACTAAAGTTTACATGGAAAATTCCATATATCACTCTCTAGTGCAAGATATTAATAATGGAACAGATTATGTATATGTGGGGAAATAGGGACTATGGGAAATGCTGTTATTTCCACTCAACTTTGGTATAAACCTAAAACTGCTCAAAAAATTTATATATGCACATACACATAATTTAACTTACATAAGCCTATTTACAACTTACATGTTTAGTTGTTCAGGAAAAGGTTGTTGAATAGATGAGATAATAGGATTCATTTACAATTTAGTTGTTCATTCCCACTAAGAACAATATCTTTATGAAGCAAGAATTTTCAATCTTTTGCAAGAGAAGCACGGACCTCTTAGAAATTTTCTATCTTAAAAAGGTGATAGGTCTTTTCCACAAAATTGTGCACTCTCACCCCAATAGAAAATCTTACCCATCATTTCAGAGGATTCATAGACTCCCTGGAGCTTAGTCATGGACTGTCTTAGAAGGTTACAAACCTCTGTAACTAGCAAAACTTACTATGTGTGAACATCTACTCTTAACACTGTGTACATACAGTATACAGGAACAGTTATGCATGATTACATAAGAGCCATTCAATCTAGCTAGTGGAGTAAATCTAGCTATTTACTCAATTTCAACAAGGTAAATTATCCAGTACCTTACCACTATTTTCCAAGAGTTGTTTTATTTTTTATGTATACTGGAAAAAGAGATGAAAGGGAATATTTTATACCTCTTTGGTAAATTTGTTAAAAAAAAAAAAAAAGAAGGGCAAAATGTAGTATGTATGGATAGTTATCAGTTATGTAAGAAATTCTAAATTAACTCTGTAGAGAACATACTCATGCATTTTTCTAATTTCAAGAAGACATCTCTGCTGGGTTTCTGTTCACGACTAAAAGGCTCAGGGGTTACTCTAGTTGAACTGGGCTAACTGGGGTGCGCAAAATAACCACACAAGAGACACAAATATCTTTTTCTTTGGGGTCGCTGTGACGGTTCCTCTGACCTTAAGGGTCCGAAGGAAGACAGAGAGAGAGAGAGAGAGCACGTGCTGATCCCTTTTATTGAGGAGAAGCTATTCAAATGAGGCAAGGGGTCAGGTTTCAGGGGGCTGAGTCTATCTTCATGATGTCCACTGTCAGCAGGTTGACTGACATCTGGGTAGGCCACACCCAAAGGCACAGTAAGAGAGGGGGACACACACAAGGCACTTCCATGGAAGATTCTATCCTAAACAGGGCAAGGGGTTATATTACAAAGAAACAGGTGAACATAGCTCTACCCATGGGGCAGTAAGGAAGACTAGCCTGGGCAGGAAGACACAAGTCACTGGAACCCTAGAAGAGCAGGGCAGTCTAGCAGCATGGGTGCCTGATGCCACATCGCCCAGCAGGGGAGGTAACCCAGCCTTATGCGAGGTTGGTCTCCCACACATCTCCCTGGCTCCTGGTTGATTTTATAGCACTTACCTAATCAGGAATCTCAATTTGGATTCTGAGATAATAAGTACTGCTAACCCAATAGATAACAATTTGACAGCACAGAAAGGATACCATAAAAACATTCCCAGAAACAACCAACCATAGCCCCTTTGGAATCATCACCTTGTTAAGCAAATGTGCAATTATATGTTAATTCTAACACCAGTGACATGCTCTGTTAAAAAATAATACCAGTCATGAAGGGTAACAGTGGGAAAGACCTTAATCAACACTTTTTGGAGTCTGAAAGCCTACTCAAAAGAGAATGAAGACTTTTTCCTGTCAGCTAGTTGAAGGTTAAGGAAGAGAGTGGATGATGAAAATAAAGAATGTAGTAGTACAGGGCAGAACGTACTATAAATTCCTTCTAGCCTGTCCCCAATGTAACTATGTCAAAGTCAACAGAGAACATAGAGCTTCAAATAACCTAACATGGAAGAGACACCACACTCCACTCTTCTCCTAACATCTATCAATGACCATTTTCACTTTAATTCTACTACACTACATTGGGCCAAAATTAATAAATAATTAAATAGATGGCAGTTTTAAAATAAAATTAATAAATATCCAATTATATTTGTTTAAATAGTCTATGAAATAGACTTTTCAATAATTTGGCACAGTCTTCATCTTTCTCCACTCCTGTATATCCTCCATATAATCAAATTCATAATATCTTTCTATATAAAATAAAAACATAATTGGTAAAACAAATCTAGCAAGAACTCATAGTTACACATAAAACTGTATATAAACAATTAGTACTACCAATAATGTAGTCTTATATATAACCATTGAAAAGCATGGGAAAGTTAGAGTCCTATATAAATCAGAAATAACCCGTATCAGGAATCATTTTAGGTATGATGCTTCCATACTCCTGCAAGTTTGTTTCTTCTCCTCTTCCCTTGGGTTAAATTAATTCTGAAATTGCATTAGGATAAATGCATTCTGAAATTTTATTCAAATGATTAATAAACATTTTGGAGTACAAGTAAACCCGCCACCTAACTCACCTCAGCCTATAATATTTTATTCCTTTTTGAGCAAAAATAATAAATAATCCCTGTGAAATAAGCTCAAGCTTCAAATATCCATGGAGTTTAGATGAGATTTTCTTCTCTATTTTATACATTACACTACAGGTTGAGTATCCCTTACCTGAAATGTTTCAATTCTGGAATATCTGCATATATGTAATCGGGTATTTGTGCACGTGGTACAAGTCTAAATATGAAATTCACTTACATTTCTTATACACTTACACACAGCCTGAAGGGAATTTTAAGGATATTTTAGTGCATATGCATTTTGACTGCAACCTATTACACGAGGTTAGGTTGGAATTTTCCACTTGAGCTGTCACGTCAACTATATGGAACATTCTGGAATTCAGATTTTCAGGTTAGAATTGCTCAAACTGTATTCTCAAAATTAACTCTACTCCCAAGGACCATTTCTCAACACTCTACTGACTCTATCAAAGTGTTGACCATTTCTCAACACTCTATCAAATGCTGAGAGACCCTGGTTAAGCTCTAAGGACAAACTCTCAGGTTCTGGCCAGCCTCCAGCACTCATTTCTTTCATGCTGGACTTATTCTAGGACAATGTGATGAACACACATAAATACTCTACAGATAAAAGACTAGTAAAATGAAAATTGAGAAAGTACTAACCAATTCTATAGGAAGAAGGGTTTCCAAAAGTATTCTTCCAGGATCTATTCATAGATTGAAACATCATTAACTTTTAAGTTTCATTTACAATCAAACACCTACTGCAAACATCCAAGATTTCTATATGAGTACTGCAAAATATCAGTTATAAAACATAACCAACTTTACTTGTTGATAGTAGTTGGTCATCTGAAATCATCCCAACCTGTTCTTTAAGTGCAGCAACTGTAGAATCCAACTTCTTTTGTAAGGATGACACTTGCTCTTCATACTTCTTTGTAAGGCCCATAACAATGCTCTCATGCTGCTCTCTAGCTCGTTGAAGCGACTCAGAATGATGAAGCTCTGCCAGTTGCTCCTGCAAGCTTTCCAGAGCCATTTCAGTTGTTCTGGACTTCTTGATCATCTAGTAAATACACATAATATATCCATGGTGAGAGTACTTAACCCTGTGAGCCCTATTTAAAACTCAATCAGGCTTTAATAAGAGTGGAGAAGAAGGGGTCTCCCACATCAAGGTCTTAGCTCTATAAAACTTTCCTAGCTGCTGCCCAAGGGGCCTGTAGTTGTTGAAAACAATATTCATTGAAAAAACAGACTTTGCATTTACCTGAGAAGAAAGAAAGGATTTTGCACAGCATGATAGCAATACGGGTAACTTACAGGCAAGGAACCTGCTGCTAGTGAACTGGTGCTATTAGTACGTGCATTGATCTGTGAGCAAAGTATGGGGCAACCCAATAGAGTTGGGTTAGGTCAAAGAAAAATTATAACCATTCCTTAAAAGACTGCTAAAATTTGCCAAAACAAAGTTTTATTTTGGGTTTTTTGAGGCAGGATCTCACTATGTTGCCTAGGCTGGATTTGAACTCCTTGGCTGAAGTCATCCTGCCTCAGCCTCCAAAGTAGCTGGCCTTATAGGTGTGTGCCGTCATGCCCCATTAAAAACACTTCTGAAAGTATAGCTAGTACTGTAAGTAAAACAATGTCCCCAAAGGGGTTTCCTAATCCCCCAAATCTATGAATATGTTATGTTATAGAACAGGAGAAAATTAAAGTTGCAGATGGAATTATGTTACTAATCAGATAACCTTAAAATAAGGAGATTATTTTGGTTTATCCATATGGGCCCCATGTAACCACTGAGTCCATAAATAGTGGAAAAATCAGAACCAGGGAGATTCCACCAGATGCTGCTGGTTCTGAAGATGGAAATGGGCCACAAGGCAAGGAATGCAGGTGAACTCTAAAAACTGGAAAAATGCAAGAAAGTGGACTCTCCCTAGGGCCTCCAGAAAAGCAATGCTGCCCTGCTGACACCTGGATTTTAGCCCAATAAGATCTTTATCAGACTTCTGACCTCCAGATCTGTGAGGTAAATTTGTATTATTTGAAGACACTGAATTTGTGGTAATCTGTTACAAAAGTAATAGGAACTATATACAGTTGGTGACTCTGTTGCCTTTTAGTTTTTATTTATGATATTCTATTTTTAAATAGAATATCATAATATTCTATTAGCAATTTCTAACTTATAAAAGATTACAATGTTATAATCTTTTACAATATAAAAATTTAACTTCTCAAAGTTTGTCAGTTTTCAAAAAGTTAAAAATAATCCATATTATGCATGAAAATCTCATGCTTTACTCTAGAAATTACCTATTTATTCCAATACTGCTTTCCTTGCTAAGACATTGATCCATTTGCTTAGGATTTAAATGGAGCAAATTATGTTATATGTATCATGAATATGTCAAAATAAACCCCATGATTATGTAAAACTATAATACACTAAAAAAAAAACACTATTAAAAGGTGAATCTAGTTGGGTGCAGTGGTGCAAGCCTGTAATCACAGCAGCTCAGGAGAATGTGGCAGGAGGATCACAAGTTTAAAGATAGCCTCAGCAAAAGCAAGGTGCTAAGCAACTCAGTAAGACCCTGTCTCTAAATAAAATACAAAATAAGGCTGGAGATGTGGCTCAGTGGTCGAGTCCCCAAGTTCAATCCACTATCCAAAAAAAGGCAAATCTAAAGAACAGTTCCCCAAATGTTTAAGAAGCAGCAGTCATCACCTGCCTCATCCCCCACCCCACCAAGCCAAAAAAAGATACCTTCTCTAAATAAGGATAAGAAACGAGTTGTAGCTCAGTGGTAGAGTGCTTGCCTTGCATGTGGAGGGCACTGGGTTCGATCCTCAGCACCACACAAAAAATAAAATAAAGGCATTGTATCCATCTACAGCTAAAAAAAATAAATAAAATAAAATAAAAATTAAAAAAAGGAAAGAAACTATTGGAGTCAGAAAATTTAGGTTCTGATGCTCAGTCAATACGTGGCTTTATAAACTTGGGCCCTCTCCAAAACTTGGTGAACTCATTTATAAAATGATAAACTACAATGCCTTGCTAATCAAAATATCAACAAGATTTCTTTTTTCAAAACATAAAAAGTTTATTTGCAAGATCTAGACAAGAAAATGTAAACAAAACGCAAAATTTTTTACTACCTTAATTACCAATTTCAAAGCATACCATAAAGTTACAGTTATAATAGTATCAGAGCCTGAATAAAGAAATATATAAGAAAACTGGATCAACTTTGAACAACTACATTCACTCAACATATACCAACCACCAAACTACATGCCAGTTGCTGGCCTAGATCATGGGTCTACAAAGATGAGGGCGGCCCAATGATGCCTTCAAGGTGTTCTTGATCTATTATAATAGATGTGATGGTTTGAGGAAGGAAGCAGGGGAGACTTAGAGAAAACCTGTTTTCAGGGATTTGTTAATCAAATAGTGTGCTGTAGAAAAGGCACACCAGAGGCAAATGATACACATGAGTATAGAAAGACAACAGATTGTGAAGTCTGAAGAGATTAAGAGCAGAGTCAAGGATCAGAGAGTCATCCTGATTACTGTATTTTGTCCCACAGGTAAATTGGGGTCACTGAAAGCCTTTATATAAGGGAATAACAAAATCAAAACTGTATTCTAGAAAGATTACTCAGATGGTCATAAGAGAATATGTGGAAGGGTAAAGACTAGGGACCAGGTTAAGAGACTTTAGCAATAAGAAGGTAAAATTCTGAATGGACAAAGAAGAGGGGGTATCAGCAGAACTTAATGGCTAAATGGAGAAAAGGGAAGAGAGGAGCTGGTCTTCTGGACACATGTGTAGGTGGCCAGGAGAATGGCAGCACCCCTCCTCCAAGGTCAGACAAGAAGCAAGCTTATGGTGGAGGAAGGTAAAATGCTCTTCTAAATTTATTTCTACTCTACCAAAAGTTTTGTTTAGTGACTAAACTCTTCACTTAATAACTTTTTGCTTTTCTTTTACCATAAATAAAGTTAAAATAGGTACCTTTTCTTCATTGACTTTTAATGCTTGTATTTGAGCCTCTTGAGCTTTTATTTGTGCTTCAAGCTGTATCTCCCTTTCTTTTCCATTCTGAAAGAGTTTCTGTGATTCTCGAAGACTGAGAGTCAAGCCATCCTTTTCATCTAGAGCATTAAAAATGTTTATAAAAATGTTAGTGTAGAGGGGCCCTGATTATCCTCATACTTATCAGATTTACATAAATACTTTTGAACAAATTCAATTCAGACATATGAACTTTAGTTGACTTAAAGAAAATAAGAAAAATGACTAAAATTAAAAAAAAAATAGTTGAGTGACACCAAAAATATTTCAGAGAACCAGAAATGCTGCCTTTAACATTTTATTATATCCTCTTTGGACCAAAAGAATCTCCTAATAATTTCAGCATTTTTTTTTAACCTGAGAAGCTACATAGATGTGACAAACCCCTTTTTTAAGCAAAAAAGGTATCTGAAGACTACCTGCCCCCTACATATACTTGAAATAACTCTTTCATTCACCTAATCTTAAATTCTTTGCAGTAACAGTTCACAAGTTTCTCTCTCAAAATAAATTTTATGAGCATACAGAAAAAGAGGTTTTCATCATCAATTAAATTTGAAATGAGCTGGAGTTCAGTCACAAAATTATTCTGCCAATGAAAGTTCAGCATTAACCCAAACTACAAACAACATGAAGAGTAACCAATTATCGTCTGAATCTGAATTCCCTTTACGTGATTACACCAGAAATGGCACCGTTTCCTCTGTGGCACACCAAAAACATTTCAGGATTTCAGACTCCTACTTGGCTTAAAATGTTTATGCTAATCTATAGGTTCAGAAAATACTGCACTGCAAACTAAACAGTCACTCTGGGAATTGGCATACTTAATGACATAAGAAGTCAACAGCTTTTTTACGGCAGAATGCCATCAGCATAGTTAAATCACATTCATTGATTCTAACAGCTTAAGAGAAAAGAGGAGGGGGAATAAAATAAAGGAAAAGAAGAAAATGGGGGGAAAAAATGAGCACTCCAAAATAATATACTTGAAGTGAAGTAATCCAAGAAAAGGGCTCAGAAGTCTTGGAGTTTTGTCTTGCTCTATTTCACTGTAAGTCCTCAAACCAAGTAATTTGAGGTGATTGGAAATAATTAAAAAAAAAAAAAAAAACAGAAGAAGAAATAAACTGAGCATGTTGGAAACAAGATGTTTAGCTCTAGTGTAATTCATAAACATTGGCACGCAGCAATTGGTATCTTACCTTTAATTATCATAAGCTGGTGATTCAGATAACGAATTTGACGTTCACTTTCATTTAATTTTTCAGCTAAGTTGTCCAGTTGTCTCTCTTTTGCTTTATTAAGAACCTGAAGCTGAATAATCTGTATGTTTTCTGCAGAATCTGCAGAATTAAAGACAATTTGTTAGATAAAAACAAACCAAGATATAAATGTATGGTCATTTAGGGCCATGTTTTTTAAGCTGTGCAGATATCTCTGAGAGTATTGTGAAAACAGTGTAGTGGACTATGACTCATATTTTTAAAAATCAAGATAGAACAACTGTAATATATCAGAGTACCTCATGTAGTTAAGAATAACTTTCCTTTTTTAACATTTATTTTTTTATTTGTAGGTGGACACAATACCTTTATTTTATTTTTATGTGGTGCTGAGGATCAAACCCAGTGCCTCACATATTCTAGGCAAGCACTCTACCTCTGAGCCACAACTCCAGCCCCTGTGAAACTTTTTCATTTACATATACTTACTTACATTGATTTATATTGTGGACCATATCACAATGTAAAAAAATGTACTTCTTACTATGTGTCACTGCCACAAAAATGTGAAATTTACTGGTTTAGGGTATTACCCTGAATTGACCAGTTTGGTCAATTAAAAATCACTGCATATAACAACAACAGAATAGAGTAATATGCTTTCATAAAATTAAAAACAAAATAAGTATATCATTTTCTATTAAAATAATTTTTTTAAAAACCTGCTAGATATCCCTCTCAAAATAGTGTTTCTTTGGCAGGAGTGCTAAATATATTGTCTTTATATATATAAATTAGTAAATAACTGCTCTATTAGTTAACTAAGAATAGACTAATAAAGAACTTCCAAATCTTTCAGAATCAAAGTCATCTTAAAGAATACTTAAAAAGATTAGGAAAAAAAATGAAAATAATAACTGGTAAGAGAAGGCTAATGCTTCAATTATGTAACAATAAATATTTCACATTTTCTACTAGGCTAATGTTTCTGTAATCAGTAATAGGAAATTTTACTTACTAATTTAGGAAGTTTTAGTTACTAACAAGATAACTCAGTCCCCTTTTTAAAAAGAGACTCTGTTAAATCCAAAAAACAAAGACTGAAAACTTTGTTCCAAGTCACAGTCCTCAGGCCTTATAGCAAGACTGGCTCAAAAAAAAAAGTCTGCAAACTCCACCTCTCCAAACTCATATTTTTTTTAAAACTGATGTTGCTATAAGAAGCTGTAATTACCAAAGTTAATTCTTCCATTAAGTTATTTTATTTTAATTTCTAACTTATTCTTTTGTTTTTAATATTTGCTTTTTAGTTGTAGTTTATTTTTATTTATTTCTTTATGTTTAATTTATTTTTACGTGGTGCTGAGGATCAAACCCAGGGCCTTGCACATGCTAGGCAAGTGCTCTACCGCTAAGCCACAACCCCAGCTCCCATTAAGTTATTTAATTAACTTCCAAATATCAAATTTAGGCAAATATGTAATCAATTTAAAAAAATGTAGATAGATAAGAAAGGTGTTGAAAGATTATGCATGCAGAAAGACCAGGAGACACAGAAACACCAGGCCACTGCTATGATGCCTGTTATTCAGCCTAAAGCCAATTGTGCCAAATACACTTCCTCATCCCACAGAAACATATGAACAAAGAAAGGACACACATATTTGCTGATGACCCCTTCAGGAGAAAGTGAATTCTGGGCCCCTCCCTACCTTTTAGGTATCATCCCATGGTATATATTCCAGCATATGCTGGAAGCAATACTACGAAATCACAACATATATCCAGTTTTCTCGGGGTAGCCCAGGTAACCCAGAGTATCCAGAATGACCTTTCCACCATTAATTAAAGGGAAAAAAAAAAAAAAACAACTTGTAGTCGCACTCTAGAATCACATTGGCTCTGCAACACACACAATAATTAGAAGTAATTTACTATGCCACTGAGCATGACAATAAAAGCTAGATGTACAATTCAGGATAGTCGCTGTTCAAGTTTTGATATTTATGATACCAGCATTTCATCTCAAAATTCTCTAGTAGCTATAAGCTCTTTTCTTATTGTCATAATGATGTACACACTGTACAAAAAACATTGGAGGCAACTATCACATGACTAAATCTGAGACCTATGTCAAATTCTGAACATAAAGTAATATATATATGAGAGTTGCCTGTTACACAAAAATTGTAAGACTCAAAAAAAAAGGTAATAATGGCTGATTTGTCAAATTATATTTCTATGTAATAAAAAATCTGAGGTTGATGAGAAAATTGTCTTTTTTCCAAAGTAGAGTCCAATAAGAAATATATGAAGCTTATAAAAAAGTTCTTAACAATCTAGAATGACTAAAATATTGTTAAAATTTTTTCTTTTTTTCAGGCACAGTGTCCACGCCTATAATACCAGAGGCTCAGGAGGTTGAGCGAGGACAATCACAAGTTCAAAGGCAGCCTCAGCAAGTTAGCAAGGGCCTAAACAACTTAGGGAGACCAAAAAAAAAAAAAAAATATATATATATATATATATATATATAAGAGGTTAGGGATGTGGCTCAGAGGTTAAGCACCCTGGGTTCAATCCCCAATACAAAATTTAAAACATATCTATATTTTTCTTTCTTTTAACTTTTTAATTATGTAAAATTTCAAAAATATAAGAGTAGAAAGAATAGCACAATGAACCCACATACGCCCATTTCCCAGGAACAGTCAACAATTATGAATTCATGGCAAGTTTTGCTTCATCTATACTCCTACCCAACACATTGTTCTGAAGTAAGTTCTAGACTTTCTATCAGTTTATTCACAAATACTTCAGTATAGAGCTTTAAAAATACTCTTTGAAATATCAACCACAGAAGTTCTATTGTCATGCTTAAAAAAATAATAATTCTTGAATATGCTCAGATATCTACTCAGTGTTCAAAACTTCCCAATTATGTTATTTAGAAATAACTATAAATGTAATACCTACTTTCACTAGCTCCTAGGAATTGTTGTTGCAGGCCTTCAAGTGTGTCACTTCCTGCTATTTCCTGGACTGGTAAGTTATCTTGGACAGAAGATTGATAAGGTTTATATTTCACTTTATATGGCGCCAAAGCTTGACAATTGGGACCTTGTGATGAACCAAATTGCTATTATAAGATGACAAATGAAATGAACAATTAGGATTTGGCCTTCTCTTCCAAAATTCTCTTAATTAGACACCTTAATTTTATGCTATAGAAGCTAATTGTGGTATCATTATGAATTTTTTTACAGACATCTCTGCTCAAAAACAGTGCTTATTGTTATTGAATACCTCATTGTACTTTTGAACACATAATTTTGTACAATTTTGTAAATAAAACTCAAATCCCAATGAAATTATACACAAATATTTTATTACAAATGATTTAGATGATTTCAACATCTAGGGAATATAAAAATGCACCTAATAACAAGAACATGTGATACAATGCCTTATACATAATAAATATTCAATAGTTATAGAATGAGTAACATTGTCCAGAAACAGAATTGAGAAAAAATAGCCACCTTAATTGGACCAAAAAAATCATCCTGTCATTGAGAGACACAGAATAGCAACTGGCAAAGTGAGGCATTTGTTGTCATTGGAAAATTCTATGAAGCAGAGCAACTAACTGTATATCCTGAGGTCTTACTTCATTAAACTTGCTCACAGTAAAAACAAAGTGTGTTAATTCATCCTGTCTACTACTATAACACCACACAAAACAGGCATTAGCTTTGAAGTGTTTGACTTAAAATTTGTTATAAGAGTAGCAAGCAAGAAAATTGAGGAAACCAAATGCTGTAATCTATAAAATTACTGCTTTAAACCCTATTATCAAGACACCTAAACATAACTTTTAACTGAAGCACACTGAAATAGCAGAGCCAGAAGCAGCAGTGAAGGACAGTTATTTCTATAGCATACTTCACTTTTAATGTTTAAATAACTGTTTCCAAAAAGCTTCTATTTTAAACTTTTGATTTAAGATCATAATTACATTTGATTGTAAACAGAAGATAGCATGACTAATTCAGCTGAATATTTGTACCCTCAGAAATTCTTGTAGTTAAAATAAATCATCTTACCATCGCATTTACATGCATTTCTTAAACACATGCATACATCATGCAAATGCATGTACACACAAATTCTTAAAAGTCAAATTCTTACAATACCTGAAAATGGTTCCTCTGAGGATCAGAAAATTTAACTACACTGGTTGGTTGGTTATTAAATTCCTGCTTCTGACCACTGGTATAAGGCCTGAAGTTTTCAGGAAGGCAATACAAATCAGTCTGTTCATTTTTGCTTGGAGGACTATAGCCACTCCCACCTTCATCTCCATCTTCTTTGGGATGGTACTCAGGATGTCGGTCTTCAGTTTTATTTTGATTCTCTTCCCAGCCATTGCCACTTTTTTCTCCAATATATAAGCCCTGAATTTCATTATAGTGCTATTAGATGACAGAGTAAAATAAAAGCACTAAAATCTATTCCCACCCTCATTCACAGTCATGATCACACCAGATACTTACATTTATACTTTGAGATTTGGGCAGAATTTGATGCTTGTTCCAGTTCATCTCCAATTGCTCAGAAGGATGCAGTCTTGAGAAAAATCAATACTCTAGATTTAAAGCCTATCATTTATTTAGATATAAACACAGAGAACCCAAAGATTCTTATATTTGTTTTTCCCCTTCAATTTTTACTTAATTTAAGAATTAAGTCAACAATTTTTACAATTGCTTACATTATTATTACCAGCAAGAACCAAAAAAAAAAAAAATACATAAAATGCAACATGCAAGGAAAATCTCGTGATTTTAGGTCCTTACTCTTCCTCTGTGCCGTCCATACTACAGTCTGAGAAGTGAAGTTCAGAGGAGGAGAGCTCATCATCCAGCATATCATGAGGAAGGTCGGTGAGCAATTGCTGCAACTGAGTCAGAAAAGTCCACATCAGTATCACTGACTAAACCCAAGATGCCAACCAAAGCTGCCTTGGAACAGCAAGTGACAAGCCATGGAAGTTTAATTCTTCCATTTAACTAATTTCTTAAATTCCACATGAATTATGTTCATCATCTCACTTAAGGAAAAAGGAATGCATAATATCAGGATTTATGTTAGAAGGCTTTACTTTTTTCTACAAAGGTCTTAGATTTAAAAACACACACATTACAGCAGAATTGAAAAACTTTTTTATAGTAGTATAGCAAGTCATAAAAATGGTACAATCATTATATTATGTTGTCAAAGGGAAGACTTGCATTGCAGAGTCCTGTTTTGCCCCTTATTAGACCTTGGGGACTTGATAATCAGACATCCCACAGGGAATCTGAGTTGCCAGATGCACTTTGCCTAGGTGGTAAGAATAGCAGGCAGCAGCAGGTGGCCTAAAAGTCCATAAGCTCCCACAATGTGAGAGAAACCCTGTTGGGAGTAATTAATTAGTAGTCAGTTATATAATTCCAGTAATGAAAAGATATACAATACTCTGGACTATAATAAGACATTTGAGTAAAAAGAGGGCCAAAAGATTCGGACTTTCTGCAATAGCATTCTCAAAAGCAGAATACCAACATAAAATAATCTGACTTTGCTTTCCAATTTTATTCTAGGAAAATCTTCTTCTTAACATTCTGCCTACATGAACTAGAGAGATAAAATAGATCCATTCAAGTTTCGAGATAAATTGTGATAAAAAGAAAAATTTGTCGAATTTCAAGATGGGTAATTGTCTTTCTTCATGTCCCAACACAGTGTCTTAAAATTTGTAACAATTAGAAGATTCAAATATTATGTTACTAAACAGTTTGTAAGGGGACTGCTTATAATGACTTCTCTTTAAGAAATTAAGCACCAGTTAACAAGTTGACTAAGTCCCTCTCCAAAGTGCATAATTCAATCCCATAAAATTATGTAATGAGTGATTTTTAAAGACATTAAATACTCTGTAAAACCTTGGAGAAAAAATGAGATGTTCTTTGGTTTATGGCAGGTTTTTGTTTCTTTTTTGCTTTTGTTTTCCACTTTCTCTGTCACTAGTATAAAAGAAATGGAACGTAGCTGCAGTTCATATCTGAGTATTGGGCTTAGAATTTTTTTTTACAAACTTTCTTAAAACATTCGGTAAAAACGAAAATAAATATATTCTTAGAAAAGTTCTGAAAAGAATGTCCCAAATTGTTAGGTTGTGGTGAAATAAAATTTGGAAATGAGAATGGAGTATGTGAAGTAGATACTTTCTTATTTCCACGTATATTTCTGATATTCCTGGATTAAAAAAAAAAAAAAGTTTTCTCAGTGAATTTGATTGGTTAAAGATGAAACAAAAGAAAAATGCATTTCAATGAAAAGTTGTCTTCACCTTTAAATCTGCTTAATACTAATAGTAACGACCAAATCCTTGCCTATCTGTTCATGCAGGGTAGTTGAAAATCAGTTTGCCACTTTAGTGATAGACACATCAGAGTTGATCAAAAATTATAAAGAATAAAAAACAACACACTACAAATAAAATACATCAATATATAAGAATATTACTTGCCTCAAGTGAAAGGTAGCAAAACCATGCTAACAAGACAATGTACTAGGGAAAAAATAAATATCTATGATGTCTTTCAAAAGTAGCTCAACCTGTTCTGTCCGAACTAAGCATCACTACTTTATGGAAAAACACTACCTCACATGTTACACAAGAGAACATAACAATAAAATCAATCTTTCATACTTACATCAAGTAAGGATTCCTGAACAGAAAGAATATTTTCTTCTAAACCTTTAGTGAGGTGCAAGTACATGGCCTTATAATTCAGGGGAACCTTGCCAAAGACATTGGAACCATTCATTTCCCCCTGCCTCACAAAGACAGAAATAGCTACATAATAATTAAGCAGTTACTGTTGCTTTCTTTGTGATATCACAAAATTGGCATCCATGGAA
Organism: Marmota flaviventris; assembly: GCF_047511675.1. NCBI lineage: Eukaryota > Metazoa > Chordata > Mammalia > Rodentia > Sciuridae > Marmota > Marmota flaviventris. Next base: position 96,655,397 of record NC_092499.1, read on the forward strand.
GAAAATTAAGTTGAGTGTGAGAAATCAGCTGATCAAAATGCTTCTGGATCTGTAGATTAACTTGCTAACTAGAAAACTCAGCCCTCGGGGCTGGGGTTCTGGCTTAGTGATAGAGAGCTTGCCTAGCAAGCGTGAGGCGCTGGGTTCAATCCTCAGCACCACTTAACAATAAATAAATAATAATTAAAGCTATTTGAAAAAACAAAACTCATCCCTGTAGTATCTAGAGTCTTATATTTTTACATATATGCTAACATTTTTAAACAGTTTAGTTCATCTTCAAAAAATTTCTCCATCAAGTTCTTTGGTTTGGCTGGATCCTCCTCCTTAGCTTCTATAACTTTCAGGACAGAGAGAAATGAAATGAGATGAAGTCCTTCTAATAAAGTCATTCAGGAACAAAATCCCACCCTCAACATCTCCATTGCTCAGGATCAAAGTGTGCCCTCCTCCTATCTACTGTCAAATAGATTTTGCTTTTGGTCATTAAACCTTGTGCCACCAAACACAAAATTGCCATATTGACCTATCCATGATAATAAATAGAGAATTTTAGAAACTAAATTTTCCTCATTTAGATCTGCCACCTTCCAAATACATACTGAAGGACAAAATTAATAATCCTTATAAATGACAAGATTTAATCCCTCATTAATTTCGAATTCAACAGACTGTTTTTTTGACTGCAAGTAGCAATCTTCTCAGTGGGATATTATTGTCTATCGACTGAGTTTAGTAATTTAAGAGATACCTCCCCTAGAAAAAAGAGAATATGTTATTGTTAAAGCTTCTACTAAAACACATTCTAAATCATTCTATAAACTCCTCTTCCTTTATTACTTCATGTTTATTTCCTAAAAAGAAAAAGAGGGCATTTAACTCAAAGAATTTCATCAACAACTTCTGTTCAGGAGTGAATGTAAAACAGACAATATGTCAGCCCTTTGTTAGGATTTTCCACTTAAATTGACTAAACAGACTGTCTTCAGAGCCTATAATCCCCTGGTATTCATGAAAACAGAAGTTCTCAGATGACAAACCATACAATACATTTTCTCCCAAGAGAAAAACAACAAATGGAGTAACCAACAGTCATCTACCCTTGGAGCAGGCAACCTGGCAAGTGCACTTCTGAAGAGATTCTGGTATTTTTTTAAATGAATTATAAAATAAGGCTTTCATGGATACACACTAAGCAGAATCTATTTTAATCAAAGAACCAAGTTTAAAACATACTTTGAAAAGGTCCAATATGGGAATGATAAAGGACCAGAATAACTTGGCAGCTATACCTTTAGTTTATGAATTATGCTATGTTCAGATGCAAGGTGTGGGGGAAGCATTTCATCAGCTAAACTAAATTCCATAGTGTAAATAGGGGAGACCTGGTCTAGGTTGCTGTATATCTGAAAGAGAAACATTTATTAGACAAGTATGAGCCACACTATAAATGGTGCATAATAGTATTGTAGGCCAAGAGCAATCACTGGAGTTCCTCCATGTCAAGTTTTTCATTTTAAAGGCAAGCAAACCAAGGTCCAGAAAACATGAAGGGCAAGCCAGGGAAACACAGGTCAAGTGCAGAGCTGGAACCTAGAGTCTGAATCTCCCCATTTCCACTGTCCTCTTCTTCAATATGACATGAAGTTGGTTACTGGATGACACTATTTCTACCTGTTTGTATACAATTAAGTTTCAACCCAGACAGTGATCATTCAATATTCCTTTAAAGATACCTGTATAGCATTGGGAAAAACTCACAAGACATAATCCAGATAAGGTATAAGAAATGGATTAAAAATATATATAATATCAAGACACAACCATTTGCTTCTTGAACTATCTGGGGAATGACAAGAAAATCTCACTAAATAAATCAAATAATATGGAATGTAAATAAACACTAGCCCCCTCTAGTGGAAACAAAATAAAAAAATGTTTCTATAACTACATCAAAGCAAGGCAGTTAAAATGTGGAAAAGGTACTGATTAGAAAATCTACCTCTAAAATACACAATTCTAAGGCTCAATGAAACTTTATTATTCTATTAGAAGAGAAGTACCAATATAAAACTAAGAGGACCCACAGCAGCATTACCAGGTTCAAGGTTCTGACTGCTATCTGCTACTTAAATCACCTCCCTTTTTACCAAGATCACTTTCAAATATATAAATATCATCATTAAATGAGCCATCATGAGCATTTATCTTGACAGCACAGATTACTAAGTTATTTCTGCCCCAAACTACCAGTTCCAGAATATATATGTACATACATACATAATTGTACTATCTGGAACAAACAATTATCACAGAGCTACTTCTAGTGACATTACAGAAAATACATGTATACTTCAACAGACTGTGACAATCCCAAATGACAATCTACCTTAAGCTGTGGCTTTATCAATAGATGCTTATAACAACCATTCTTATCTCAAGCATAACCACAAGCATATCTGTAATAACTGTGAAATCACACTGTAGGCAACTTTAGGTGAAAAGCATTTTGTAAAGCCACATTGTTACATTATGGACGAGTTAATAAAAGAGCTTTTGAATTCTTCTTTTGTGGCCCAGCTTTATATATTTTACTTGTAAACATTTGCCTAAAATATTCTGAATGAGGTCTACTGAGTAGCAAGGACAACTACAACAGTAGCTCTCAAATGGTACACCAAGAAATTATGCTCCAGTAAGTTGTGAGGAATATGAATAATGTGCAATAATTAATTGATATGAATACTGGCATGATAGATACCATGTTGCCATATATACCAGTATACCATAGGTACAGCAATTTAAAAATTATTATAGTGCCTTACTTTTCTATAAAATGATTGAAGGCTTTTGTCTGAAATATGAGTCTATTCATTGTAGTCTGTGGTTTGAGATTCCATTTGCTGTAAATGTCCTCTGACTATTAAGTCACTTATTTAGGAAGTCCTTTCCTTTTCTGAAGACTAAATGCACTTTCTCCAACTGATCTTCAATGCAAACAATGGATGGAACAGAATTGGCAAAAGCAAGATCATAATTGTACAGCTATCAGGATGATATGGAGATTGGAATTTGAGAATGGCCTATTCACTGAGTAACCAGTGATATACCAGCACTTACTCAAATTACTTTATTCAGTTGTTTACTGTCTGCCACTCATCTGTAAACATCCTGAAGACTCCATTTTCTGTTCCAAGACAGAAACTTGGCCTCTCCTTCCACAGCCAGTCATTGTCTCCTAAACAAAAATTCTTAAAGAACTGAACTATTTATCTGATGGCAACACTAAGTTGTGTTTTATTCTTCTCTCAAAGAAAGAAGCATTCCACTCATCTACCTTCTCAGGTCCAAGTAGCCTTCAGGTGTTAGGATTTTGTTGTATTGTTGTGTTTTTGTTTTTAAGAATTATAAATCCCTTCAAAATGACACAAGATGATATAATTTTTATCATTAAGTACAAATTGTTAAAGATTGGGCCTAGGGTCCTTTTTTTGAGTAACTCACCTCTTTTTCCCTTTCATAATCTTCTTTGTCATATTCTTCCTCTTCATTTTGTGGCGGTAGTGCCACACTGCCAAAGTCTAATGACATGGTCCTCCTATGGGAAGGGGAAGATGTTTGATTTCTAAATAGCCAATAAAATCTCCCCAGAACAAAACTACATAACAAAACTGCCATACCCCAGGTCAAAAGACAACAGGTTGGGAAAAAAATGTGTAACTCATGTATGATAAACAGTATTACAAATATAAACAGGGCTCTTACAAATTAATTCTGATCCATAGAAAATATCTGCATGCAGCAATTCAAAAAATTTTAAATGAAAATAGGTAATAAAAGTACAAATAATTTTTTTCTAATGGCCTGGAAAGTATAATTTAACACAGAATTTTTGCTTGAGCAAAAAAGTAAAATAATGATAATGAAATAGAAGAGTACCAAACACAAAAATCTTATTAACAAGTTCAAACAAAACTTTCAAGTTGATGTATGGCACAGGGAGTAATTTTCTTCATTCTTTGAACAACACAAATCCAAATTTCATACTTTACAAAAAGTGAGTTCCTAAATCCTGAGTTAATATTGCTACCCAGAAACCACTACAATCTGCTAACATTATAGAGTACACAACAGAAATCTAAGTGTTAAATGTTCTGCTTGCAAACTTGATACAATCAGGTTCCAGCAAAATACTAAGGAAAGATAGATGGGAAACCAGAAGCTATGCCATTGTGAGGTTCCAATTCCAAAAGCAACAGCAAAAGCTCCCTGAGGAACAGTCACTATTGTGTGGCAGAAGAAACAACTGGAGATGCATTTTTGACTACTCACACTTAGAAAGACTGTTGATTATTAAATTACACTTAGGGATCCTGACACTATATCTAGAATTCCCAGAATTTCAAAACTCTGAACAATTCTGACCAAAAAAAGTAACCAGGTATCATCCATTACCTGGCCTAATATGGTCCACCACTCAGTCCAGTGCTCTTCATGCCAATGAAATGCACTTTGATGTGAGTCTGAGCCACAACTCACTCACTACACCCTTCAGGCTCTAAACTACCATTAAACTGGAATTCAAATAAAAAGCACAGAGACCCAGCAATCGAAATGCATTTTCTATGCAGAATTTATCTTCCTTAGCTTGGTGTGGTAGTACAAGCCTGTAATCGCAGCTACTCAGGATGCTGAGGCAGGAGAATCTCAAGTTCAAGACAAACCTGGACAACTTAGTAAGACTCTGTCAAAATAAATGAAAAGTCACTGGGAATATAGCTCAGGGACAGAGCACTAGCCTAGCATGGGCAAAGCCCTAGGTTCAATCCCCAGGAAGGAAGGAAGGAAGGAAGGAAGGAAGGAAGGAAAAAAAGAAAAAATTTAAGTAAGAAAAAATATTTAACTCCCTGTGTTAAGAGTTGAGAATTATATCACAACAGTCCAACACCAAAAGATATCCCATTTCATTAAACCTAAGGTACGCTTGATTATATGATGATAATTCCATTTGTACCATTAAAAAAAAGCAGTCAATTAAATTATGACACATGATACTTTGTGGATATTAAAATGTGAAATTAAAATGTGCACTTCAGAATATGGCATTAACACAAATATGAATTTCTACACTGAAAATTCCCATATACCTATTTGTTATTGTTGTTTATTTCAAGGACTGATGTTTTTTGGCCAGCCTCTAATTTCCACCCCACCTTCTCATTCTTTCTTCTCTTGGTATCTGCATCCAAATCCTTTTTAATCAACTTTTATCAACTTGAACTTTTCATGTCAAGTTTAACCTTCCCAGCATCTGCTCCTTAGGCCAGCCATACTTACTCTTTTCTACTCTTGTGCCAGTACTAGAGGGAGAAGGAACATATAAGCACTCTTTCACTAAGAGGAAAACTATATGCTTGAGGAATCTAAATCCTTGTCTTCATTTAGCACCTACAAGAATTCTCTTATGTACCAGCCTAAGATTAAGATCTGGATATGGTAACAAGCCTACAATGTAGTTGAAAGGGTGAGAGGAAAACACATAATCTCCTGTTTCTACGATTTATTTCACTCTGCAAGTAGATATCAAGACTATAGTATATACAGATAATTAAAATCCCAGCCCAGGTAAACTCTATCACCATAAAGAGATCAGATTAAGCTGGCCCTTAAAGATAACCATGAATCCTTGCTGCTTCTAAATTCTGCTTACTATATTCCCTGCCTCTTCTTTCATTTAACTACAAGTACAACCCAGAATATAAAATTTGGATTAATTTCTCCTATATTAGAAAAAGAAGAGAGGGGTTTTCCCCCAACCTTTATTAATTGGTCATTAATTGAAGTTGAATATTGAAAAGGAACTTTGAAGGTTACAAGAGCCTATTGTTAAATAAAGGAACAATATTAAATACTGAACTACTTTTTCTCAGGAAATAGATTAATTCCACAATGTGTTTTTAAGTGAAGAGAATAAAAGACAAAACTGCATTTTCTTAAAATGACATTTTAAATCTAAACCATGTCATTAGTATCTGAAAAGACCAAATCTCCCCCACTGGGGAAGAAAAGGTATAAATAAGATTTCCTTCTAAAAAGTGCAAACTATCAACAAAAACAGCATGGTACTGGTACCAAAACAGGCGGGTGGACCAATGGTACAGAATAGAGGACACAGAAACCAATCCACAAAACTACAACTACCTTATATTTGATAAAGGGTCTAAAAGCATGCAATGGAGGAAGGATAGCATCTTCAACAAATGGTGCTGGGAAAACTGGAAATCCATATGCAACAAAATGAAACTGAATCCCTTTCTCTCGCCATGCACAAAAGTTAATTCAAAATGGATCAAGGAGCTTGATATCAAATCAGAGACACGCCGTCTGATAGAAGAAAAAGTTGGCTACGATCTACATACTGTGGGGTCGGGCTCCAAATTCCTCAATAGGACACCCATAGCACAAAAGTTAATAACTAGAATCAACAAATGGGACTTACTCAAACTAAAAAGTTTTTTCTCAGCAAAAGAAACAATAAGAGAGGTAAATAGAGAGCCTACATCCTGGGAACAAATCTTTACTCCTCACACTTCAGATAGAGCCCTAATATCCAGAGTATACAAAGAACTCAAAAAATTAGACAATAAGAGAACAAACAACCCAATCAACAAATGGGCCAAGGACCTGAACAGACACTTCTCAGAGGAGGACATACAATCAATCAACAAGTACATGAAAAAATGCTCACCATCTCTAGCAGTCAGAGAAATGCAAATCAAAACCACCTTAAGATACCATCTCACTCCAGTTAGATTGGCAGCCATTATGAAGTCAAACAACAACAAGTGCTGGCGAGGATGTGGGGAAAAGGGTACACTTGTACATTGCTGGTGGGACTGCAAATTGGTGCAGCCAATTTGGAAAGCAGTATGGAGATTTCTTGGAAAGCTGGGAATGGAACCACCATTTGACCCAGCTATTCCTCTTCTCGGTCTATTCCCTAAAGACCTAAAAAGAGCATGCTACAGGGACACTGCGACATCGATGTTCATAGCAGCACAATTCACAATAGCAAGACTGTGGAACCAACCTAGATGCCCTTCAATGGATGAATGGATAAAAAAAATGTGGCATTTATACACAATGGAGTATTACTCTGCATTAAAAAATGACAAAATCATAGAATTTACAGGGAAATGGATGGCATTAGAGCAGATTATGCTAAGTGAAGCTAGCCAATCCCTAAAAAACAAATGCCAAATGTCTTCTTTGATATAAGGAGAGTAACTAAGAACAGAGTAGGGTCGAAGAGCATGAGAAGAAGATTAACATTAAACAGGGATGAGAGGTGGGAGGGAAAGGGAGAGAGAAGGGAAAATGCATGGAAATGGAAGGAGACCCTCAGAGTTATTCAAAAGTACATACAAGAGGAAGTGAGGGGAAGGGGAAAAATAATACAAGGGGGACAAACGAATGTCAGTAGAGGGGACAGAGAGAGAAGAGGGGAGGGGAGGGGAGGGGAGGGGGGATAGTAGAGGATAGGAAAGGCAGCAGAATACAACAGACACTAGTATGGCAATATGTAAATCAATGGATGTGTAACTGATGTGATTCTGCAATCTGTATATGGGGTAAAAATGGGAGCTCATAACCCACTTGAATCAAATTGTGAAATATGATATATCAAGAACTATGTAATGTTTTGAACAGCCAACAATAAAAAATAACTTTAAGACTAAAAAAAACAAAACAAAAAAAAAAAAAGTGCAAACTATCAGAGACCTTAAGAGACAATTTTTGGCATAAAGAGAAATCTGATCAACTTAATGAGGTTTTAAAAAAAGACTAAAAGGAAATTAGTATTTTTACTGAAATAACTGAAATTTAAAAGTAAAAGCTAATGTTTTTCTTTGACACTTTAATCATCACTATAACCACTATCAGAGACTTTACTATAATATCCAGAATAAAAGACTATATTAAATACACACACATACTCTTAGCATGATAGTAAATCCAGAAACCATAAGGAAAAAAACTGATTGAAAACCTAACCACAGAATGAGTATAAAGCAAAAGATATAATTAATAAATATTAAGTATCAAAAAAATGCAATACTAACAAAGTCAGAAAAAAATTATGAGAAAAATATTTGCAAAACAAGGTCTTACAGATCATTTTTGCAAGAAAATGAGAAAAAGACAACTCAATTTTAAAATGGGCAGTGACATGATGTAAATAACATGTTAGTGCTTAGTCAATTTGGAAAAAATGCTGAACTCATGAAGAATTCAAAGAAGTGTCATTTAATCAACAAAATGCCATTTTCAATCACTGTATTGAAAAAAATCTCAAACTGTGTAACCCCTAGTATTGGCTATTGTGTATGGCTCATAAATTGCTGGCAAAAATATAAACTGCTAAAACCATTTTGAAAATTATCAATTAATATATTTTAAATGAACATTTACAAAAGTATTGCCCTAATAAAAAATTACTTTTGAATTAATTTGGCAATACTATACCACTAGTAAAAATAAAAAATATTGCTATATTTATTGACTCAAAAGACAGACCATTTTAAAAAATCAACATGAAGAAGTACACATATGCTTTTTAAAAAATATCGTAATCTAGGTAAGATTCTCATCCTAAAATAGAGAATCCATTAACAAGATATATAAAATGAATATCTGTTCTGTTCTTAGGTTAGACAGTTCTCTGACAGAGTTATCTAATCGAACACTCACTTTGTTGTCCCTGGTTATATTTTCTTTGCCCTCCTTGCAACAAGAAAAACAGTATGTGTTTAGTTGGGCTAAAGGTTACAAAGCAAAAGTACATTTTTTTTTTTTTTACCTCATTGAACAAACTAAGCACCCTAAATGCAGAATTAAAATATATCTGCCAGGTTGCAGCTGTAGCTCAGTGGCAGAGTGCTTGCCTAGCATGGGGGTTGATCCTCTGCACACATAAAAATAAACAAAGGCATTCTGTCTCTTTAAAACTATTTTAAAAAAAAATTTTTTTAAATGTATCTGCTCCTTGGTCATAGTAGGCACACAAATGTTTGCTAAATTAATAGAATATATGCATGTTACCTATTGGAATTCATTATTTTAATAAAATTTTATTGAACATTACTGTGTGCCAGAATATATCCTATATGCACCTAAGATATGGCACCTACCAGTCAAGGGGAGCTCGCTCTCTTAGGGAGACAATGCTGCAACTAACAATTACAATGATACATTGTAATAAATTCTATCAAAGGGGAAAATACAAAGCACAAATTAACATGTCTAACAAAGGAAGGCTTAAGGAGGTTTTACAGAAAAAACAGGCTTTAGATCAGAAATAGATCTCAAAGGACACAATATGGTGTAAGTGGCTGAAGAATGAGGGAACCCATTCAGACAACCTGGGCTCAATTTTGGCTCTTCTATTTATCAGCTGTGCAATCTTAAACTGCCACCATTCCTTCATTAATGAAATGAGGGTAAAAACAGTATTCTAAGAAAAGGTGAATGTACAACCTGCATATTACAATAATACAACCTCCTCTGGGATGAAAATAACACCCTCTGCCAGATGTCTTCCCAAATCTTACCACCACTACCCCATGAAATTAGTCACTTCTTTGCACTTTCAGACAGCATTTCTGATACTTTTCTTATGGCTTCACCTTCAGCCTCTCTTATCAGTTGAATGTAATCATCTGTAAACTGCCTGGTATCATAGATGTATATGGTGAAAATCAGCTTAAATCAAACTCCAGTTCTTGAGTACAAGATAGAAAGGGTTAGGTGCCCCAGAACTGGTTATAAGAGTTGCCCTGGAAATTAGAAAATTCTACTTCCTTGCTTACCTGCTAACTTCCCTTCTAGAATGGAAATAGCCAGAGTACACTAGCCTGCTGTAGACCTGCAACACCTGGCTATAAAGGCCTCTTCATTCAACAATTTACCAAGCATTGTTCAAGTTTACAAAGGACATGGTAGGAAAAACAAAATGAATAAGTGATGACAATATCTGTTTTCAACATTGTGTTCAGTACTAATGACAGCAGCTTGGACACATCAATTCGAGATAAGCAGAGGAAGAAGAGAGTGATCCTAATGCACAGAAGGCACCCACAGGCTGAATTAATACATAAATGCATGGCCTTGCATAAATGAATGACCTTACCAAAGAACTCGGTTGGGCGTCAGCCACCGGACATCAAACAGGTAGGTACCACGAGATCAAAAGCTGCACGGACGGATCCCAGGAAGCCTAGGTTGCTAGCTTTGGGTGCCAGCGTCACTTGTACTCGGTCAACACACGTGCACAGAGCACCCACTGTGAGCCAGGCGGGGCACCAAGGTGACCACCGGTGGGGGTCCTCAGGGAAGAGTCTCCAGGCGACTCCAGCAGCCTGGAAAGGAGACGAGGAGAGCTTCCCAGATGTCACTTCTAAGTAGGATCTTGGGAGACTGAAGAGGTCTCAATGACACTTAAAAGTCAAAAGCTGAACCCCCGTAACCCGAGGGCAGGCCACCACTGCACGATTTGGGGAGGGGGCAGGTCAGCCCGGCGGGAAGCTTTAACCAAATCCCAAGAACCCCGCAACCCCTCCAAACCAAACCCCAAGCTCGGTTGCGAAGCAAAATTCACCGGAGGCCACAGACGCTGTCACCGCGGGGGAACTCTAGCCCCTGCCGAAGACCAACTTCTAGCAAACCCCCTTACCTTGATTCTAATCCGCGGGCTCCTTCCTAGTCACAAACAAACCCACGGAGCCCGGAGGTTCTTGAAGAGCAGCCGCCTCCTTCAATCACCCGCTAGAATTTCGCCTGGTGGGCGGGGCCCGGCAGGTTCGGGGCCGGGCGAGGAGGCGGAGGTCTCCGCCTTCCTCAAGCTTGGTTGAGAGGTCCCCCTGCAGTTGCAAGAGCATGGCTGTTTGAAGCGGGCGCCAGAGGTGGCGGGAAGTTCCCCCTGTGCTTCTATTGGTTAATTAATGAGCCAATTACCAAAGCGTTGACTCTGGATGGGTGGGCTTATCCGTTGCCTAGAGACGCCAGAGCGCCCAGCCTGAGTCTTTCGGATCCACTGGCTCCCTGAGCCGACTCTCACTTTTGGTGCCCAAGGGTACTGAAGTGGGGGGGCGGGGGTGGGGGGAGGCCGCCGCGGGGGGGGGGAGGCGGGGGCGGGGGGTAGTGGGACGGCTTCTTGTGTTTCGCGTTCTTTCCACTCCTACAGCCCAGTGACCCCGCTGCTGCACATAGAGTCCCTGTTTTCCCCACCAAACTCTTCTTGCCTTAAAAGTTTTTGCATTTCACTCTTTTGTCCTCTAAGGTGCTATCACCGGCCTTTGTTGTTTTACTTTGTCTTCTAGCTTAGAAATTCCTGCCTTGTTAAAATCTGTGTTTCATTAATTACTGGTAATATGGCACATTTTCCCATATTTGTTCACTATGTACTTGAATTCCCTTGGGTGTGAATGTTGTCGTCATTTAAATATTTGTTAACCGATCCTTTAAGACAGCACCTCCAAGTATTCAGTAAAGCCTGATACTGTTATCTGCCTTCTCTGGTTAGAAGAGTTCCAGTGAATACAAGAGTCAGTGACAGCAGATTCACATATACTTTTAACCCTCTCCAATATGTATGGAATAAAATGGCTGGTTTTCCTTTACCACCTCACCACTCAAACCCTTTGATGCCTACAATGACCCCTGAAACTTCATCAACTAGCATAAGGTCTGGCACAAAATGGTTATTTACTCCATAGTAACAGAATGCATAAAATCACAAGCTGAGCTACCAATAGTTCCCAGAGTGCTTTTGTTTTGCTCAAACTGTTTCTTTCATTTGCCTTGCCCTACCTTGCTTATCCATCTATTTGTCTCCAAGAGAGTGAATACCTCCTCTGAAGACTTTCATTACCTTCGCTTGGAAGAAATTATCTCTCCCACCCCTGTACACAGTGTCGATGGGTGGGCAACCGATAAGCCCAACCATCCAGAGTCAACTCATCCTTTCATGAGATACCATGCCTCTATTACAATCAGTTTGTGTGTGTGTTTGTGTGTGTGTGTGTGTGTGTGTGTGTTTCACTCAGAACAACGTGAATCTCTTGAGGTACTTATTTACTCTGCTTCCTGGGCATCTATTAGCATGCTTTACCACCCCTGACAGCCACTCAAGACAGTTGTGTTAAATTGTGTTAAGTGAATAAATTAATAAATGAACAAATAAAGACTTTATAGACCAGAAAAAGCCAATAAAAGACATCCAGGTAAATGGCATTTGTTGAACCTGAGCCATGGTATCTGTTAATGAGAACTAGACTGCGGCACTTTTCCACCAAAGTCCATTAGTAAACTAATGTATCTTGTGTCCTGTGCTCAGGGTTAGACAGAATGCTTAATCAAGAATGCTAAGTGATCCCTGCACACAAATAGCTGCTTCTTACAAAGACAAAAGCATAAAATATGCAAGGGTGATAGCACATATGGAGGCAGTGTTTATAATTTCTTACGTAGTCATACAGTTTTGTAAGCCCTTTCACAGGCGTTATCTCATTTGGGTGCTCATGATTTTAATATTATCCCCTTTACAGTTGAAGAAACTTACATTGAAAAATTAAGTGACTTATTAGGGGGCCATACAGCTAATAGGAGACAGAATTTGAACCTAGGTCCTTTATCTCTAAATCCAGAGCTTATCACTATATACAAAATATATTAGTGAGATTAACACACAATTGATAAAAGGTACAGAATAAAGAATAAATCAAAATTCTCTGCCTCTAAAAATGGATTTTAGACAATTTGTGATTATATGATAATTAATAACATTTTCTTTGGCTGCCTATCCTGTTTAAGTCCCCATAAGGTGCTTGAATATAAAGTATAAGGCAGAACCCCTACCTTCAAGATACCAACACTGTTTGGGGAACAAGATCCTCACTTAGAAAGACAAATGATAAAATGAAAAAGGAAAACATTAACTTTAATAGGAGTAGAACAGGCAATAATTCTGAGGGAAAGTGAATATTTAAGGATCTATCAAGGAAGGTTCCAGGAGGAAGAGGAGGAGAGACCTTAGCAGGCAAGTTGATTAGCATTGTGAGTGCACTGTGAAGCCTGGAACACTTATCTGAAAATAGGAATGATAATATCAGCTTTGCAGGATCATGGGAAAGATGCAATGAGGAGAAATTATGTGAAAGAGCTTTTAAAATGTAAAAACCCTAAAGATTTTTTTTCTATTCTGTTTCCACATCCTATGACTTATTGGATTAGAGCACACATTGGGGTCTGAGGCAGTAAGGAATAACCAGGAAGGTACAACTGCCACAACCTAAATACTAAGGTGTTCTGGAAGCAGTGGGCAGAGAAAGACAAGGATAACAGAAGCTTATGAAATAAGGCAAAGGAGAAGTCTATGCAAAGGATGTGGTTTTATGCAAACAGAACAAAACTAGGAAGCACCAGAGACAGAAACAGGAGTGCTTGGAAAGAACTGAGGAAGATCAGACCATTATTTGTAGCCCATTCATTCAACAATACTTTTTGAGCATCTACTTTGTGCCAAGCACTATTCTAGAGGCTTAACATTGACATATTTTTCTAGAATCTCCCATGCTCACAACCATTGTGACCTCAGCACCATCCCTATACACACACCATCCCCAGCTCTGGCCATACCTTATTAGATCAAGGGTGAGAATCAGACCCAATCTGAGCCAATCAAATTCCTTTACCAGATAACTGAAATAGGACTTCACGAAAAAGTAAGGTAGCAGCCTTCCAGAAGAGAAGCAGTCTCTTATTACACTTGTATTTCATGGGAAATAGGCTGCCTCTATAGCCTTGTCATGCAGGTGGCACAGCCAAGACTGAAGATCATGAACTTCTACCACTGAAAGCCATGGATTTGCCTAATTCCTGTACTATCAGAAGCCTGCTAGTTCAGCTTTTCCCTGGATTCAGAGATACTTGAACTTAAAATTAAAATGGCTTTCTAATTGAGCTGGCTTGGGTCATGTAGAGACAATACTATTTCCCCCAAATGCATGTCTACCTGGAACCTAAGACTAACTTTATTTAGAAATAAGTTCTTTAAAGATTTAACTAGTTGATTTCAGGTGATAATGGATTACAGTAGCCCCTAAATCTAATGACTGGTGTCCTTGGAAGGAGAGAGGACACAAACACACAAGAAGAAGAGATCCATGTTAAGATGGAGGCAGAACTGGAGTTATGTTGCCATGGGCAAGGAACACCAGAGCCACCAGATACTGGAAAAAAGCAAGAATTTTTTTCCCCTAAAGTCTGGAGAAAGTGTAGGCTCTTACAACACCTTGATTTTAAATTTCTACCTTCCAGAGATGTGGGAGAATAAAATTATTAGTTTGTGATACTTTATTATAAGAGCCCTACAAAATCAATATAGTCCTTGTATATAGCCAGTCATAACTAAGATGCATTTTTAATGATAGATTATACTTGGAAAGTCTAGACCAGTGATTCACCAAATGTGTTCCATAGCCCAAATACAGTGGCCACAAGGATCTCTCTGATGGGTCATTCAATGACACAAATGCCAAAGTCATTTCTTCAGTTATCATGAGAAAATAACTTGCTAACTTATAGGCTTTTATTTTTTCACACATCCAGGAATCCACCAAACAAGATATCAAGGTTTGTTAATGTTTAGAATTCATAAATTTAAATGAGTATACTATTATCAGGTATATCAAGAATGATTATTCATAATTTATATGTACAACATTGTAAAGTTCCTGCTAATGCATACTTGAGGATAGCCAGAATTCCCACTTTTGGGAGAATGATTTTAATAGTGCTTTTCTTCAGGAGGTAATGGTTTTTAAGAGCCATTATTACAGCTTCTTAATTATTAACTATCTTTTTTGGCTTCATCAATATTCAGTAAGTTTGCTATGAGTCGTTTGGTTAATCCAACTCTGTGTACTGTTAACCAGTTTAAATTATTTATACTTTTCCTACAACATGACTTTAAAATAACACACATTTTTTTTTAATTTTTTATTGTTGGCTGTTCAAAACATTACATAGTTCTTGATATATCATATTTCACACTTTGATTCAAGTGGGTTATGAGCTCCCATTTTTACCCCATATACAGATTGCAGAATCACATCAGTTACACATCCATTGATTTACATATTGCCATACTAGTGTCTGTTGTGTTCTGCTGCCTTTCCTATCCTCTACTATCCCCCCTCCCCTCCCCTCCCCTCCCCTCTTCTCTCTCTGCCCCCTCTACTGGCATTCATTTGTCCCCCTTGTATTATTTTTCCCTTTCCCCTCACTTCCTCTTGTATGTACTTTTGTATAACTCTGAGGGTCTCCTTCCATTTCCATGCAATTTCCCTTCTCTCTCCCTTTCCCTCCCACCTCTCATCCCTGTTTAATGTTAATCTCCTTCTCATGCTCTTCGACCCTACTCTGTTCTTAGTTACTCTCCTTATATCAAAGAAGACATTTGGCATTTGTTTTTTAGGGATTGGCTAGCTTCACTTAGCATAATCTGCTCTAATGCCATCCATTTCCCTGTAAATTCTATGATTTTGTCATTTTTTAATGCAGAGTAATACTCCATTGTGTATAAAAGCCACATTTTTTTATCCATTCATCTATTGAAGGGCATCTAGGTTGGTTCCACAGTCTTGCTATTGTGAATTGAGCTGCTATGAACATCGATGTAGCAGTGTCCCTGTAGCATGCTCTTTTTAGGTCTTTAGGGAATAGACCGAGAAGGGGAGTAGCTGGGTCAAATGGTGGCTCCATTCCCAGCTTTCCAAGAAATCTCCATACTGCTTTCCAAATTGGCTGCACCAATTTGCAGTCCCACCAGCAATGTATAAGTGTACCCTTTTCCCCACATCCTCGCCAGCACTTGTTGTTGTTTGACTTCATAATGGCTGCCAATCTAACTGGAGTGAGATGGTATCTTAGGGTGGTTTTGATTTGCATTTCTCTGACTGCTAGAGATGGTGAGCATTTTTTCATGTACTTGTTGATTGATTGTATGTCCTCCTCTGAGAAGTGTCTGTTCAGGTCCTTGGCCCATTTGTTGATTGGGTTGTTTGTTCTCTTATTGTCTAATTTTTTGAGTTCTTTGTATACTCTGGATATTAGGGCTCTATCTGAAGTGTGAGGAGTAAAGATTTGTTCCCAGGATGTAGGCTCTCTATTTACCTCTCTTATTGTTTCTTTTGCTGAGAAAAAACTTTTTAGTTTGAGTAAGTCCCATTTGTTGATTCTAGTTATTAACTTTTGTGCTATGGGTGTCCTATTGAGGAATTTGGAGCCTGACCCCACGGTATGTAGATCGTAGCCAACTTTTTCTTCTATCAGACGGCGTGTCTCTGATTTGATATCAAGCTCCTTGATCCATTTTGAATTAACTTTTGTGCATGGCGAGAGAAAGGGATTCAGTTTCATTTTGTTGCATATGGATTTCCAGTTTTCCCAGCACCATTTGTTGAAGATGCTATCCTTCCTCCATTGCATGCTTTTAGCCCCTTTATCAAATATAAGGTAGTTGTAGTTTTGTGGATTGGTTTCTGTGTCCTCTATTCTGTACCATTGGTCCACCCGCCTGTTTTGGTACCAGTACCATGCTGTTTTTGTTACTATTGCTCTGTAGTATAGTTTGAAGTCTGGTATCGCTATACCGCCTGATTCACACTTCCTGCTTAGCATTGTTTTTGCTATTCTGGGTCTTTTATTTTTCCATATGAATTTCATGATTGCTTTCTCTATTTCTACAAGAAATACCATTGGGATTTTGATTGGCATTGCATTAAACCTATAGAGAACGTTTGGTAATATCGCCATTTTGATGATGTTAGTTCTGCCTATCCATGAACAGGGTATATTTTTCCATCTTCTAAGATCTTCTTCTATTTCTCTCTTTAGGGTTCTGTAGTTTTCATTGTATAAGTCTTTCACCTCTTTTGTTAGGTTGATTCCCAAGTATTTTATTTTTTTTGAAGATATTGTGAATGGAGTGGTTGTCCTCATTTCCATTTCAGAGGATTTGTCGCTGATATACAGGAATGCCTTTGATTTATGCGTGTTGATTTTATATCCTGCCACTTTGCTGAATTCATGTATTAGCTCTAATAGTTTCTTTGTAGACCCTTTTGGGTCTGCTAGGTATAGAATCATGTCATCTGCAAATAGTGATAATTTAAGTTCTTCTTTTCCTATTTTTATGCCTTTAATTTCTTTCGTCTGTCTAATTGCTCTGGCCAGTGTTTCTAGAACTATGTTGAACAGAAGTGGAGAGAGAGGGCATCCCTGTCTTGTTCCAGATTTTAGAGGGAATGCCTTCAGTTTTTCTCCATTCAGAATGATGCTAGCCTGAGGCTTAGCATAGATTGCTTTTACAATATTGAGGTATGTTCCTTTTATCCCTAGTTTTTCTAGAGTTTTGAACATAAAGGGATGCTGTACTTTGTCGAATGCTTTTTCCGCATCTATCGAGATGATCATATGGTTCTTATTTTTAAGTCTATTGATGTGGTGAATAACATTTATTGATTTCCGTATATTGAACCAGCCTTGCATCCCAGGGATGAATCCTACTTGATCATGGTGCACAATTTTTTTGATATGTTTTTGTATCCGAGTCGCCAGAATTTTATTGAGGATTTTTGCATCTAGGTTCATTAGAGATATTGGTCTGTAGTTTTCTTTCTTTGAAGTGTCTTTATCTGGTTTAGGTATCAGGGTGATGTTGGCCTCGTAGAATGAATTTGGAAGTTCTCCCTCTTTTTCTATTTCCTGAAGTAGCTTGAAAAGTATTGGTATTAGTTCCTCTTTAAAGGTTTTGTAAAACTCTGCTGTATACCCATCCGGTCCTGGGCTTTTCTTAGTTGGTAGTCTTTTGATGGTTTCTTCTATTTCCTCAATTGATATTGGTCTGTTTAAGTTGTCTATATCCTCCTGACTCAATCTGGGCAGATCATATGACTTAAGAAATTTATCGATGCCTTCACTATCTTCTAATTTATTGGAGTATAAGGATTCCAAATAATTTTTGATTATCTTCTGTATATCTGAGGTGTCTGTTGTGATATTGCCTTTTTCATCCCGTATGCTAGTAATTTGAGTTCTCTCTCTTCTTCTCTTCGCTAGCATGGCTAAGGGTCTGTCGATTTTGTTTATTTTTTCAAAGAACCAACTTTTAGTTTTGTCAATTTTTTCAATTGTTTCTTTTGTTTCGATTTCATTAATTTCAGCTCTGATTTTCATTATTTCTTGCCTTCTACTTCTTTTGCTGTTGTTTTGCTCTTCTTTTTCTAGGATTTTGAGATGAAGTATGAGATCATTTATTTGTTGGTTTTTTCTTTTTTTAAGGAATGAACTCCAAGCAATGAATTTTCCTCTTAGAACTGCTTTCAATGTGTCCCATAGAATCCGATATGTTGTGTCAGTGTTTTCATTAATCTCTAAGAATTTTTTAATTTCCTCCTTGATGTCTTCTATAACCCATTGATCATTCAGTAACCTATTGTTCATTCTCCAAGTGATGTATTCTTTTTCCTTCC
This sequence comes from Marmota flaviventris, assembly GCF_047511675.1. Taxonomy (NCBI): domain Eukaryota; kingdom Metazoa; phylum Chordata; class Mammalia; order Rodentia; family Sciuridae; genus Marmota; species Marmota flaviventris. Next base: position 96,673,990 of record NC_092499.1, read on the forward strand.
TTCTTTTATCGTTGATTTTCAGTTCCATTCCATTATGATCAGATAGGATGCATGGTATTATCTCTACTCCTTTGTATTGTCTAAGAGTTTCCCTGTGACATAATATATGATCTATTTTTGAGAAGGATCCATGTGCTGCTGAGAAAAAAGTGTAACTGCTTGATGTTGGGTGGTATATTCTATATATGTCAATTAAGTCTAGGTTATTAATTGTGTTATTGAGTTCTATAGTTTCCTTATTCAACTTTTGTTTGGAAGATCTGTCCAGTGGCGAGAGAGGTGTAAAATAACACACATTTTAAAGTTCAAATCTTTATTACTAAAAATCTATAACCAAGGCATCCAATTCCTCTGAAATTGCTTCTACTTTATAAAATGTGCTATGAATCTCTTTTATTTAAATAACTCACAACATATTACCAAGGCAAGTGTGAAAAATTACTTGTTTATTTGAAAATTTATGGGGCTCTATTTTTTATGAAATCATATGAATTAGATCATATTTCTTTCTTAAAAGTAAATAAACAATTTCTATTGTTCTTTTCAGTTTTATATTGTCACAGAGTCCTTTTTTTCCCAACTTAAAAAAAAAGGACGAAAATCATGGGACAATAGGTCTTTTGCTTCTTTAAGTTCTGAAAGGCCAATTGCTTGTATTTAATGTTTAATATTTCAATCACAACAAGATTTTTAATCAGAAAATCAGTAAAAGCTATTATAAGTGATGTTGACCATTTAAAAAGGTCTGAATCTATAAGAATTATATTTGATTGTGGAATAAGAGTCCACCCAAATGCCAAGAGATGCTCAGACCATTCCACTTCTGTTTCTTGAAACACTCAGTAGGTTAAAAAAGAAGTCTCAAGACGAACTTATAAAACTAGTATATATTTTAACTGCTCACACAAGGCACTCAGTGCACACTAACAAAATACAATGATACCATTCATAAGAATATTACAAGATTCATCAAAAATATCGATGCATTTTAATACTTATATGGGCCAATAATGGGACACATGTGTAAAGTTGTTTGATACACATCTGTTTTAGGTCAGTTTATAAGAAGTGAATTTTGGGATGAAAATTCAGATGCAGATGATTTAAGGAAACACTTTCAGGCGAAACCAGTAAGGAAGTGAGGAAGAGGGACAGGAAAGGGCCAAACAATGGTGTGACTTCAGGAAAAATACTGGGCCCCACCTGATCCGACATGGAACCCCTAAGTGTAATCAAAGGCAAAGGACCTGAGATTTCACACTCTTGCACTAGTGAAGGTGGCAAGACAGCAACAGTGCAGGGAGTTAGAAGCAAAACATGTGGAAGTCAGGGAAGGGGTATACAAAATTATTGTATTGTGGTCTATTTGACTCTTGAACTTGAGAAGAGTTTGTTTGATGAATGTAGATGCTCCATTGTTCAGAGCATATATATTTAAGATTGTTAAGTCTTGTTGTGTATGGTTCCCTTGAGCAGTATGTAGTATCCTTCTTTATTATTTTTGATTGACTGTAGGTTGAAGTCTACTTTATTTGATGTGAGGATGGAAACCACTGCTTGCTTCCACAGTCCATGTGAGTGGTATGATTTTTCCCAACCCTTCACCTTCAGTCTGTGGATGTCTTTTCTTATCAGATGAGTCTCTTAGAGGCAGTATATTGTTGGGTCTTTTTTTTTTTTTTTTTTGATCCAATCTGCTTGTCTATATCTTTTGATTGATGAGTTTAGGCCATTAACAGTCAGGGTTATTATTGAGATATGATTTGTATTCCAAGCCATTTTTGTTTATTTTTGGTATTTAATGTGACTAGGTTTCTCCTCTGATTAGATTTTCCTTTAGTATAATCTCTCCCTCTGCTGATTTTCATCATTGTTTTTTCATTTCTTCTTCTTGGAATATTTTGCTGAGGATGTTCTATAGTGCAGTCTTTCTAGTTTTAAATTCTTTTAACGTTTATCATGGAAGATTTTTATTTCATCATCAAATCTAAAGCTTAGTTTTACTGGATATAAAATTCTTGGTTGGCATCCATTTTCTTTCAGAGCTTGGTATATGTTGTTCCATGATCTCCTGGCTTTGAAGGTCTGGGTTGAAAAATCTGCTGAGATTCGAATTGGTCTCCCCCTATATATGATCTTATTCTTCTCTCTTGCGGCTTTTAAGATTCTATCCTTATTCTGTATGCTAGGCATTTTCATTTTAATGTGCCTTGGTGTAGATCTGTTGTAATTTTGTACATTTGGTATCTTGTAAGCTTCTTGTGTTTGGTTTTCCAATTCGTTCTTCATGCTTGGAAAATTTTCTGATATTATCTCATTGAAGAGATTGTGCATTCCTTCTGTTTGAAACTCTGTGCCTTCCTCTATCCCAATAACACTTCAATTTGGTCTTTTGATGCTGTCCCATAATTCTTGGATGTTCTGTTCATGGTTTCTAACTATCTTCACTATGTAATCAACTTTATTTTCCATATTGTATACTTTATCTTCCTTATCTGACATTCTTTTTTCCAAGTGATCTAGTCTGTTGGTTATGCTTTCTATTGAGTTTTTTTATTTGATTTATTGTATCCTTCATTTCAAGGATTTCTTACTGTTTTTTTTTTCAGAGTCTCTCTTTCTTGAAGTAATCTTTTGCTACCTGTATTTGCTCTCTTATCTCATTGTTGGAGTGATCAATTTTTTCCTATATTTGCTCATTTAGGTCATTCTTTAATTCACAGATCATTTTAATTATGAACCTTCTGAACTCCTTCTCTGACATTTCATCAACTTCACTGTTGGGTTGAAAATGGGTTCTGTTATTATAGTGTCCTGGTTTGTTTGGGGTACTTTCCTCCCTTGTTTTTTTCATGTTGTCTGTGTGTCTTCCTTTCTTGCAGTGTGGATCTGAGATATTACAGTTTCTTCCCTATATTCTTGTAGTACCCATGCAGATTGTCTGTACCTCACCTTGATGTTGGGCTTCCAGACCCTGCTGGTGTCCCAAAATGAATGCTACTACATCCTGGATCTGGGTCCTGCACAGGCCAGGGTGGGTGGTTCTGGGTCACCTAGCTGACCTCCCAGTCTGCTGGTTGGAGGGGTTGTTCTTCACCAGAGGCTAGGTTCTGGTAGGTGTCTGCTCTGCCTGGAGAGGGGTAGACTGGGCCTGCTGTGAGCCTGGGACCTACACAGGCTGGTGTGGGCGGATCTAGGCTGCTGGGCTTGACCTCCGAGGTAGTGCGCCAGAGGCTAGGCTCTGGAAGGTGTCTGCCCAACTGGGGGAGAGGTGGACCAGGCCTACTGTGAGCCTGGGACTCGCACAGGGCAGTGCGGATGGATCTGGGTGATTTTTCTTCTTGGGATTGTTAATGTGGTAGCTCATAGTCATCACTTTTCAAACACTGAACTAGCCTTGCATCCCTGGAATGAATCTCACTATATGATTATTCTTATATATTGAAATACTATGTGCTAACATTAAAGGATTTTTGCATCTATATTCACAAGGATATTGATATTTTTCTTTTTTTCACTTAGTCTGGTTTTAATGTCAGAGTAATATTTGCTTCAAAAAATGATGTTAACTCTTCTTTAAATGATTGAGTTTGTTCTTTTGAGAGAAATTGGTCTGTTTCTTCTTAGTTATCAAATTTACATGTGAGAATTGTGTGTAGCACTCCCTTATTTGGCCCTCCTTTGTAGGGTCTGTAGGCAAAACTCTCTTGCATTCCCACATTAATAAGGTTATTTGACCCATTAGTAAGACAATAAAATTACCTAAACTGGAGCAAGGAGAAGCAAGCTTATCAATGAAGGAAAAGCCCTATATATAAGTTCAATGTTCTCTTTAATGTTCAAGAAGTGAATGCATAGCACTGATGTTAACTATTCTTTAAATGATTGAGTTCTCTATTAAAATTATCTAAAATTTCTTTTGGGGATAGTCTTATGGTTTTCTAGAAGAACAGAAACCAACAGAGGGTGGGGGGAGTGTGTGTGTGTGTGTGTGTGTGTGTGTGTACCCACACAAATGATTATAAAAGGGGATCTACATGATCAAAAATTGGATAGTTCCACATCTGCATACTGGAGACCCAGAGGAACTAATAGCTGCTCAGTCCAAGAAGCTGGAGCCTCTGATTAAGAGGGAACAATCATGTAGCCCCAACTGGAGATTGAAAGCCTAGAAGCTCCCTGGAGGATTGCTGGTGAGAGTTCATGTTGGAAGAGTAAAGGAGCTGGAGTCCAGTGTTCCTGGGCCATGGCAGCAGCAATAGATGCACCCACTCAATAAAAATTGAGCTTGTACCCACACTTATTTCCTTTTTCCACTTTTTGTTCCATGTGGTAACCCAGAGTATTGAACAGTGATACCAACAAACAAGGAGGGTATCCTCTTTATTTTTCTATCCCAGTGCCATGCTATGCCTACATGACTCTGGAAACATCTTCATAGACACACCCGAAATCTCTTAACTATAGGTATTTCCTAAGGATATCTCAATTCAATCAAGTTGATATTTGAGTACCATCACAGGTTGGTTTTTAATCATTAATTCAATTTTTCTTAATAGTTATGTTGCTATTCAAACATCAATTTCCTCTTGGGTGAATTGTGATAGCTTGTACTTTTGAAAGAAATCGGTCTGTTTCTTCTTAGTTATCAAATTTACATGTGAAAATTGTGTGTAGCATTCCCTTATTGCTCTTTCTTTGTAAGGTCCATAGGCAAAACTCTCTTTTATTCCCGCACTAATAAGATTATTTGACCCATTAGTAAGACAATAAAATTACCTAAAACTGGAGCAAGGAGGAGCAAGCATATAAATAAAGGAAAAATCCCATCTTATATATAAGAATCTCAAAAAGATAAAAGTACCAATTCATTTCTAATACTAATATGTGTGTATTTAAATATTTTCCATAGATATAGAATGGTATGTTTCACATATGTGTTCAACATAGTAAGAAATTATCTCATGTTGTAATCTATGTAGATCTATAATTCCAATCATAAAAAGTAGCAGAGTCAGATACATTGTTTTTCCTTATATAATTACAAGTAAGAAAATGGCAAAATTAGCAGAGGGGTTTTCAAGAAACAGGGAAGTCAAGGATCAAAAGTATATATGTTAAGACTTAAATGTATGTGAAGTTGTTCTTAAGCAAAATAACCAACACTCAAAATACAGCTTATTCAGTTTTTATTAATAGTAAAAAGCTGACATTTTGCCGTGATTCATATATAGTTACCCAAATATTTATACATATTTCTGTGCAAATTAGCTTTGCCTTAATGACAAATTGAAACTTTCTCTGATGTTTTGAGAAGTTTGACTATTTCCCAAGTCTGTGCTGGATATGCTCCATTTACCCTTTCAGATTTTCTCTCTACTCTTTTGCATCCTCCTCTGTGCCTGAGGAGGCTAACTTTCAAGTCCTTCAGGAGGACTACATCAAGTCTTGTTCTGTCTTCAATTTACTTAGACCAGGGGAGGATCTTATCTGGAATTCAGAGAGGGGGGAAAATAGGTTAAAAATGCCCCTCACCTTCTCTCTGTTGAGATATCAGGGCTGGTTACATTCCTCCAGGATAGACCATAGCTCACAAAGGCAGCCCTTGCACACAATTCTCTGGATTCTGTAACTGCTTCCTCTCTTTTCCTTTCCACTGGGCCCCAGAGCACTGAATTTTCCCTTGTGGTTTCCCTGTATTCTGCCCACATCTCAAATTACCCAATCTGAGCCATCTGCTTTGTAGCAGGACCCTGATACATCCTACAAATGGTAAAATTTTCCAATTCCCAAACACCAGGCATATATTGTCAGTTGTCACAAAGCAATAGTCATTTATTTTTTTAAAAAAATCATTTACAGATATTTATAATAGGTTTTCACTATAAAATGGATGAAGAACGTGAGATTAAAATAGCATGCAGACATTTATTGTGTTTCTTTTACTATGCCTGTGGTATTTATAAATACAGTATTGCTTGCCTAATTGCTATGCCATTATAGTCAAATACTGCTTACCCACATGTACTGCTCACACGATTACTGCTATCTGTGTTCATTTGTATCAGGAACTTCTTGCTTCCCAGTCAACATTCTACTCAGAAGATTGAGTCCAACTACAGCCCTGCCCTGTCTCTGATAAAGGTGGTTAGATTACCCATAAATTTCTGTTATCTGTAGCCATACTGATGCCCTTTATAAGGAAAAGTGATCAAGAACTAAGATGTACAGAAAATTAATGAAAGATACATTATTTCCTAGTTGTAGAAAAAGAAATGAACCTACCTAAGAAATCAATGGCAACAGAAATAAAATCATAAGTCTTTCCATAACAATACTAGAGTTCATTATGTTTGGTTTCTGATGATTTCTATTTAAAAAAGTCTCCCATATTGAAAATTTACCAAATGTATCACAATCACAAATATTAGGTTATATCTACTTAGCCAAAATGAAACAGAGTTAAGGCAATTATTGAGATAATTCAGGATTAAACACACACACTGCCATATCTATATATGCAAAGGCAAGTAAAGAACTGCAGTACATTTTTGCTAATGAAAGCAAACTAAATCCATTTGTACTACGTTGCCTATATTATTCTAAACTTTCACTGTCTTACACTAAAAGGCGTGGGGTCTGAACTATGTGAATGTTAATCTCAGTTAGCCATTTATCCTGAATATAGACACAGACTAAAGGGAAAAAAAACTCTGAATTTTTAACCTTGACCATACAGACTGTTTATCAATATTGACCTTTAACAAAGGAAAGACTTGCCTTTTATAGACTCATACTATGGTAGGACTAGACTCTCCTAGTCAAATTCCCTCATTTTATAAACAAGAAAATTGGAATTCAGATGAGTTTAGCAACTTACTCAAGGTCACAGCCTAATACTTATCCCTATATAATGCTTAATTACATTATCAGTTTACCAGTTGATCTACTATTTCATTCAATGTTTTTACCCTTCTGCATTTTGTCTAACCATATCTAGAAAAGGTGCTAGGACATATGTAGGTACAAAACTATGATTCAGTGGCAGTAAGTCAAAAGATAATTTCCCTATATTTTCAAATTCTGTAGTTTCAAAAAGAAGGGAACCAATTTGAATATTGAATATGAAGAACAGTAGTTCTGGTTACCATCTTTTAAATCACATTTTATTTTTTTGGCAAGGAGGGTGAGAGAATAATGATAAAATAAAAAAAATGACTGACAGATTTGGCCTCTTAAGTTTGTGGCATAATGTATAAAAACAGTCCAAATAGCAAAGATTGAGAAATATTAGGCCAAAGAATTTAGATCCTTTACAACCTTTTAAACAGCAAGTGGGACAGACAAATGAAAAAGACTAACAGTTTCAGGGGCTTTTGATTTGACTCCATTGGCATAGACACAGTTTGAATTCAATGCCATATTTATTTTAACATTGCCATGAAAGATGCTACTAAGCAGAAAAATGAAATAAAGTCAGTAACTATCAAGCAAATTGCTTCTTTTTTTAGCAAGAAAAAACATTTTTGGCAAATGGTTCTGTAGTTATAGAACATGAAAACACCCAGAACTATCAGTCCATATGAAATGGACTATCTGCCCCATATGAAAACTTCCCCAAATTATCAAGTTAAAAGGCACATACACTATCCCAGCAGTTCAAGTTGTCTTTAGCATGTGATATTTTAATTGTGCTTTTAGCTTGTTGTCAATGCAATATGACCTTAAAAAGTGACATCCGTGCATATGTATAATTTCTTTATAAATGAAGCAATCCTCTTCCTCTTCTCTGATTTTCATTTTCTGAAGATATACTGTTAGTTTTTTGTTTTATAAAAGACTTTGTCCATGATGTTCTTGGAAATATGCACTTCACAGTTTGTGCTTTTTTTTTTTTTAGGAACAAAGTTTGAATTTTTAATGTGGACTAACAAAAAATGGAGTTTCTTGAAATACCATTGTGATGATGTTTCAGTGTTGTCATTTCTTGGAATGCGAAAGTCCCGGATTACTATCTTTCCTCACTGGTTGTTTAAGGCTTACTTCACTTCCAGAAGAGATGATTGGCAAACTATTATCCATATGGTATCTGATAAGGTGGCCGACATTATCAAACACATGATCCTTGGTCCTCACCTTAAAGAGCAAGTATAAATATATTTAGGTTAAATAAGAGTACTTCTTCTGAAAGATATAGATAGTTGGGGTGGGGAAAGGAAAGCAAATAAACTGTGTAGTTTCAGTAAGAAGGGAACCAATTTGAATTTTGAATATGAAGAACAGTACTTCTGATTACCATCTTTTAAATCATCTTTTATTTTTTTGGTAGAGAGGGTGAGAGAATAATGACAATAATGTGTGTTTTCCAGACCTATCCCTAAAGTAGTAATTTTGCTGAAGAAAGTATAAAAATCACTTTTCAACTCTATTTTCCCTAATAAATAACTTTCTCATGCCTCATTACCTTTTTACAGAAACCATACTACAGTGAAGAAATGGTAAGCACTTGTCACTCAATTCAAATTTGCAACCAGTCTCTTTGTGTTGTTATTATTTCATATACTCTATCCTGTTGCCAATACTATAAATATTTAACTGATTTATATTCAAGAGTAAATCCCAGGATTAAATTTATCTTCCATTAAGCTGTGTGTTTTCATATTACCTTGTCTCTACAGGAAGAGAAGTCTGACCTCTCCTTGGAGGCTGAACACAAATTCTGTCTCCTCCAAGAAACCTCCTCAGACCTTTTTTAATAGGCATTCATGTCTCCTTCCAGCAGACTTCATAAAGTAGCTGATTCATAAATATTTTCTGCACAGAACTTACTGTCTGCATGCCAAAGGAACTCTATTTTCCTATGCCAGGCCTTCCTCTGTGGAATTTCCTTCCTAGTATTATTGCATCCTCAATCTATGCAAGGACAGAAGACATACAATACTATTCATCATTGCTATTAGCTTGGCAGTTTAGCATACATCTGCTCCTGTTCAGAAGGTAGATGAAGAATCATCCAGGGGAGGATGGTGTATAATCAGGGAGTACCTTGTTATGTAATTCTACTAGTTTTCCTACAAGGGATTCTTTTGAGTTCTGCCAAGGTATTGGGTTTTGGCATATTAAATATACATATACTTATTAATGGACAGAATTCAAATAATAGGAACTATAAATTAGATAATGGTATTATAGTCATATTAAATTTCCTATTTTGATTATTATTTTACAATAGCTACAAAAGATAATATCCCTAGTTTTAATACATACACTTTCAAGGATTTGGAGGAAAAGGGCACAATGACTTCAACTAACTCTCAAATGGCTCCAAACCTTGTAGAAGTTTTTATCTCTTCCTTCTCATCCCCACCTCACACCAATTCAGCTAACCAATCCTGCCATGCTATGTTCTTTTGTGTGTGTGTGTGTGTGTGTGTGTGTGTGTGTGTGTCTTTATACATGTACTTTGGATAGTAATGTCCATCACATTCCACCATCATTTCTAACCCCATACCCCTTCCCTTCCCCTCCCATCCTTCTGCCCTATCTAGAGTTCCTCTGTTTCTCCCATGCTCCCCCCCGCACCCCACTATGAATCGGCTTCCTTATACCAGAGAAAACATTAGGCATTTGGTTTTTTGGGATTGGCTAACTTTACTTAGCATTATCTTCTCTAAACTCCATCCATTTACCTGCAAATGCCATGATTTTATTCTCTTTTATTGTTGAATAATATTCCATTGTGCATATATGCCACTTTTTTTTTTATCCATTCATCTATTGAAGGGCATCTAGGTTGGTTCCACAGTTTAACTATTGTGAATTGTACTGCTATAAACATTGATTGGCTGTGTCCCTGCAGAATGCTGTTTTTTAGTCCTTTGAGCATAGACCAAGGAGAGGGATAGCTGGGTCAAATTGTGGTTCCATTCCCATTTTTCCAAGAAATCTCCATACTGCTTTCCATATTGGCTACACCATTTTACAGCCCCACCAGTAGTGTTAATTCAAAATCATTCTGCTTCCCCTCTGTATTTTTCCTGCTTCCATTCTTGGTTCAGCCTTTCACTGCTTCTTACCTAGAAGCTCCTAATTACTTTTCTCTTTCCCTGGTCTTACCCTTCGCTATAATGGATCCAACATATAAATATCAAATTAATCCTCCTAGTATGGAGATTGTAAAGGTTCCATTCTCTGGCCAAAAACACCAGATGTTATAGTTTGCTGGGGATTAGGTTAGGGAGCATTTTTAAGTAGGAGAGTTCTAGGTATTTTGAACTGAAAATGGGAAGAGTTTATATAAAACTCTGGTTTTGTGGCTTATTTGGAAAAATCAAATCTTGCCCTACTAGGCAGCAACTGTTTGGAATTGAATGGTGACTGGGTGTTTTATAGTTCAGCAGACCCACTGCACCCTATGCTCACTCCATCATCTTCCCACTTTTACTCACTTATAGTATTGGTTGGACCCTGAAGACATTTACAGTTACAATCCCACCCACGTAGGCTTTTTAAGAAATTGTGATAAAAAAGAAACACATGAGATCTACTCTCTCAAGAGATTCAAATATATAGTACACTTTAAAATGTATTGTTAACTAGAAGCACACTGTTGTACAGCAGGTCTCTAGAACTTTCTCTAGGATGACTTGAGATTGTATACCCATAAAACAGCAACTTCTCATTTCTCCCTCTCCCCAGGGACTGGCAAACACCATTTTATTTTCTGTTTCTGAGTCTGACTACTTCAGATATGTCATAAAAGTGGAATGGTGTAATATTTGTTTTTCTGGAACTGGTTTATTTTACTTAGCATAATGCTCTCAAGATCCTTGAGCATATGGTAACATGACAGGATTCCTTCTTTTATGGCTGAATAGTATTCTACTGTAGGTATTTCATATTTTCTTTATTCATTCATTTGTTAATGAACCCTTCTTTTGTTTCCACCTCTTGGCTATTGTAAATAATGCTGTAATTAACATGAGAATGCAGGTAACACTTCAAGACCCTAATTTCAATTCTTTTGGATAACTACCGAGAAGTAAACTCATTATAAGGTAGTTATATTTTTTATTTTTGAGGAACCTTCAAACTGTTTTCCATAGCAGCTATATAGTTTTACATTCCTGCCAATAGTATACAGGGCTTCAATTTTGCCACATCTGTGCAAGCAGCTGTTATTTTCTCTCTCTCTGTTTTAGTATTGGACATCTTAACAGGTCTAAGGTGATATCTTACTATGGTTTTGATTTGCTTTTCCCTGGTGATTAGCAATGTTAAGCAACTTTTCGTATGCCCACTGGTCATTTGCTTATCTTCTCTGGAGACATGTCTATTCAAGTCTTATTGTCCTTTTTTTCATCATGTTGTCTTTTTATATTTTTTTGTTTTTCTTGTTGAGTTGAAGGATTGCCTTATATATTTTAAATATCAATCTCTTACCAGACATATGCTTTGCAAATAGTTTATTTCATCCTAAAGGTTGCCTTTTTATTCTGTTGTTTCCTTTGCTATTCAAAAGCATTTTAGTTTAATAGAGTCCCACTTCTGTTCTTTCTTTCTCTCTCTCTCTTTTTCTTTCTTTCTTTCTGCCTGTGCTTTGGGAATCTTACCTAAGAAATCACTGCCAACACCAATGTTAAGAAGCTTTTCCTCTATGTTCTCCTAGAAATTTTTTCATTTAAAATTCTACATTTAAGTCCTATTTTTTTTAAAAAAAAATTTTTAGTTGTATATGGACATAATACCTTTATCTTATTTATTTATTTTTATGTCATGCTGAGAATCAAACCCAGTTCTTCACAATTCGAGAATCAAACCCAGTTCTTCACAGTTCTACCACAGAGCCACAACCCCAGCCCCCATTTAATCCTATTTTGAGTTGATTTTTGTCTATCCATCCTTCCTTCCTTTCTACCTTCCTTCCCTCCCTCACTCCTTCATTCCTTCCTTCCTCTCTTTTTTTTCTCTCTCCCCCTCCTTCTCTCTCTCTTTCTTTCTTTCCATGTGAATATTCAATTTTCCCAGCCTCATTTGTTGAAGACACTATCCTTCTCCCATGATGTAGTTTTGGCACCCTTGTTGAAGGTCATTTGACCATATAAATGGGCTCAATCCTGAACTCTCTTTATCAATCTATTAATCTAGGTGTTAGAACCATATTATTTTGATTAATACAGCTTTGTAATATGTTTTGAAATCAGGCATATAAGGCCTCCAGCATTGTCTTTCTCAAGACTGTTCTGGCTACTCAGGGTTCTCTGTGGTTCCATATAAATTTTAGGAGTATTTTTCCTATGTCTATTTGAAAAAGTCATTGGGATTTCATTGAATCTAAAAAAAAAAACTAGTCCTGAGCTTTTCTTTATTGGGAGATTTTTGATTACTGATTCAATCTCCTTACCAGTTTCAGGTATATTCAGATTTTTTATTTCCTCATGATCCAGTTTTGGTAGGTTTAGATTTTTAGGAATTTATCCATTTCCTGGCAGATAATTATACATAGTAGTATCTTATAATTCTTTTAATTATGTAGTATCCTCATTTCTTATTTTACTTGTCTTATTTTTCTTAGTTATCTTGGCTAAAGATTTCTCAATTTTCTTTATGTTTTCAAAAAACAATTCTTAGTGTCACTGATTTTTCTCTATTGCTTTCTATTGTTTTTTCATTTGTTTATGCTCTGCTCTGGTTTGTCTATAGTCTGAGTGACTCTCAAAGGTTCATTATGACTAAAGGTTTGGTCCTCACAGAGGCATTACTAGGAAGTGCTGTGGAACCTTTGTAAGGTAAAGACTAAGGATAGTTCCTTAAGTCATTAGAAGTGTGCCCTCAAAAAGTAGTTCTTGTAGAACTCCTTGGCAGTTCTCAAGAGGATTATAATGAGAGCCTGAGTTGGCTCCCAGCCTCCTCTCTATGCCTGGTTCAAAATGTAATAACTTACTTCTCCTGCACATGCAGCCACCATTGCATCTGTGTTATGAAGTGATGTGACCCAGGGATGACCATCGAACCTACACTGTGCCTTTTGGATTTTCAGTCTCCAAACTATGAACTAAACAAAACTTTTTCTTTATAAAATCAGCTGCCTTAGGTATTCCCTTGGATTAATACAAAGCTAACCAATACATACTCTAATCTTAGTTCTTTCTTTCTTTCTTTTTATAAAAATTGAGCTTAGTTTGTCTTACTTTTCTAATTCTTTGGGGTTGAAATTTAGATCATTTGAGATCTTTCTTCTTTTCAATGTAGGCATTTGTCACTATAAACTTCCCTCTCTGTAAGGATTTTGCTGCATTCTGTGAGTTTAATACAGTATTTTTCATTTTCATTTGTCAAGATATTTTCTAATTTCCTTTAAATTTTTTATTTAACCCACTGCTTGCTCAAGAGTATGTTGTTTAATTTCTACATATTTATAAAAATAACTGTTTTCCTTTTACAATTTCTAGTCTCTTCCATTGATATTTGGTATTATTTCAATCTTTAATTTCTTAAAAACTTGTTTTGTGTCCTAGCATGTGACCTATCCTGGTGAATTTACTATGTATATACTTAAGTAAAATGTGTATTCTGCTGCTGTATACATCTATTAGATCCATTTAGTCTATAGTGTCTTCAAGTTCTGTTCTTCATTGGTCTTCTTTCTGATATTCTTTTCATTATTGAAAAGTAGGTAATGAAATCCCCTAATAACACTGTTCTGCTTTCTATTTCTCCCTTCAGTTCTGCCAGTGTTTGCTTCACATATTTGTACTCTGCTCTTGGATTTATATACACTTATAATTAACAATCTAATGAATTATCAGTTCAAAATAAACTATTATGACTATAAATTGTTTATGTAAGCTCCATTGTAACTACAAATAAAATCCCTATAGAAAATACACAAAGAAAATGAAAGGAATCAAAGATGTTACCTCAAAAAAATAAAAGAAAGAAAGACAGAGATACACAAAGCAAGACAGAAAGAGGGGAAAAGTGGCACAAAAATATAGATAATGTCCTTCTTTGACACTTTTAGCAGTTTTTGACAAAGTCTATTTATGTCTGATATAAACTCAGCCACTCCTGCTCTCTTTTGATTATCATTTGCATGGTAAATCTTTTTCTATCCTTTTAATCTCAGCTACATATGTCTTTAAATCTATAGTGAGCCACATGCAGTGGCACACACCTATAATCCCAGTGACAGGAGGATGGAGAGTTCAAAGCCAGCCTCAGCAAAATTGAGGCACTAGGCAACTCAGTGAGACCCTGTCTCTAAATAAAATACAAAACAGGCTTGGGGAGGGCTGGGGTTGTGGCTCAGCAGTAGAGTGTAGCCCTAGCATGGACTAGGCCCTGGGTTCAATCCTCAGCACCACAGAAAAATAAATAAAATAAAGGTATCATGTCCAACTACAACTAAAATATAAATATTAAAAATAAATAGGCCTGGGGATGCAGCTCAGTGGTCAAATGTCCCTGGGTTCAATCCCTAGTACCTCCCCCCAACACACACCAAAAAAAATCTAAAGTGAGCCACTTGTGGATAACATATCTTTGCAACTTTTTAAAAAAATCTATTCAGCCACTTAGTCTTTTGAGTGTGAATTTTAATTTATTTACATTTAAAGTAATTATTAATAGGAAAAAACTCTCCATTTTATTAACTGTTTTCTGTCTTTTTTGTCCTACCTTTTGCTGTCTTGCTTTATATTTCACTGATTTTTTTGTGTGGTGACATGTTTTGACTTCTTTGTCTTTTTTTTTGTACCAGGGATTGAACCCAGGGCACTTAACCACTAATGCACATCCCCAGCCCATTTTTTATTTTGATACAGGGTCTCACTAAGTTGCTTAGTGCCTCACTAAGTTGCTGAGGCTGACTTTGAACTTGTGATCCTCCTGCTTCAGCCTCCTGAGCGACTGGAATTACAGGCATGTACCAATAGCTGTCAATTTCTTTAGTGTATCTTCTTTATGTATGTTATTTGTAGTTACCATAGGGCTTACAAAAAACATCTTAAATGATAATAATCTATTTTAAGCTATTAGTAGCAACTTCAACAGCATATAAATACTGTACATTTTAAATTCTATACATGCATACTGTTATTGCTTTCACAAATTACATCTTTTCATACCATATATCCATTAATATATTTTTATAGTTATTGTTTATAGTTTTGTCTTATTTTCTATACCAGAATTAAAAGCTATTTATACACCACCATTACAGTGTAACAGTATTCTTTGTCTATAATATTTACCTTTACCAGTGACCTTTAAATTTTCATGTTGCTTGGTTCATCATAAACAATTCCATTTAGCATTTCTTGTAAGGGATGGATAGTGATAATGAACACCTTCAGATTTTGGTTATCTCATCTGTCATTTTTTTGCCAGATGTAGTAGTTTTGAATGGTAAAATTTTTTTCTTTCAGAATATTAAATATACCAAATCCACTCATTGTTTTGTGGAAAATATGAGCAATCCATTGATAATCTTAAGTGAGTTCTTTTGTACATGATGAACATTTCTCCTGCTGCTTTTGAACTCTCTGTTTTGATGATTTGGTTATACTATGTCTTGGTGTATACTTCTTTGAATTTCTCATAGTTGAAGTCTTTTGAGCTTATTGAGTCCGATGTCTATTTTCTTCCCCAAGTTTGGGACACTTTCAGTCATTATTTTTTAAAATAAGCTTTCTATTCCCTTTCTGTGTTTGACTTTTTGGATTCCTGTCCATCTGATGGTGTCCTATAGTCCTTTATGCATCTTTATCTTTTTTTTTCTTTTTGTACCTGGGTCTGGACAATATTAAATGACTTACCTTCAAGATCACTTATTCACTAATTCTTACTTCTGTTTGAGGAAACTTGTTGTTTTTAGTTCAGTTATATTCTTTAGCTACAAAAATTCTATTTGATTCCTTTTTATATTTTGTTTCTCTTTGCTGGCTTTTCATTTTGTTCATGGTTTGTGTTCCTAAGCTCATACAGCATCTTTTATGATGGTTACTTTGAATTCAGGTACCTCTTTTACTTTGTCAGGTAATTCAGATAACTCTATTTCCCTTTTTAAATTAATTAATTAATTGTGGGTGTTTGGGTGTGTGGATGTGTGAGTGTGCATGCTGGGGATTGAATCCAGAGCCTTGCACATGCTAGGCATGCACTCCACCACTAAGCTACGTCCCCAGCTTCAAATAATCAGCAAGGTTTGTTGTTACAGCATTGAGGACCAAATCTAAGGCTTCACACATGCTAGGCAAGCATACTTTTATTTCTTTAGGATCAGCTTCTGCAGATGTACCTTGTTCCTTTGTTAGGACAATGTTTCCCTGCCTCTTCTTGTGTCTCATAACTTTGTGTTGGGATTCACACACATGAAAAACAGCTACGTCTATCAATCCTTACAGACTATCTTCACATATGGGAATATACTCACCAATCAGACCAGCTAGAGATTCTGGGTGCCTCTAAAACCTTTTATGGAGGGGAGATGAAACTTCTCTGGGCCTGTGTACTCAATTTCTCAATTACAGAGGCCAAGTTTTTAGAACTCTCTTCCTCTTTCTGGTATCTTTTTATGGCACTGCAAACTCCTTTGTTCTATAGCAGCAAGTCTCTCACTATTGCTCTCAGTAGCCAATGGACTTCCAAGCTATCCTGACTTCCCATCAGCAACCCAAGTCAGGCAAGAGAGATACCAGGCCATTAGGAGCCCCTCCAAAGAGTCAGAATGCTGGATGTAAATTTTGTTCTACCCCTTCCTGAAGGAGAAGTCTCATGTTGTACACTGTCTCCTGGTTGTGCAAAGAATACCTGCAGCAAGCTACTTTGTGCTCTTTGTTCTCATCAGCTCTGATGCATCCCATTATGCCAAGTCCATAGGTGCTCCATATGAGCAAGACAGAAACCAGTCCCTCAGGCAGTCCTCTGAAAAGTTGGAGCAATGGATGGGATGCACGCTTCCCATCCCATGCATTCTCTTTCACCCTTGAAGGGAGAAGTCATGATCCAGAGCATTCTCTCCTGATACCAAGCTATGCTGGCTTGAGAGAACTGCCATAGGTAAAGTGGAATTGCTCTTTTTAGCAATTTCAACTTGATAATTCCCAGTTTTATGCTCACCTTGACAACTTTAACTTATTAACTGGATTCCAAGATTCTCATAAAAGTATTTTGGTCCATACAGAATTTTCAAATCAGTGTTTCTGTTGGAGAATGAGGACTGGGACTACTGCTGTTATTGTGGTTGATGTCACCTCTTCATGCCTCATTCCCTTCTTCTAAAACTGCTAATTCCTCCCCAATGTCTAGAAAATTAGGCATTTCCACCCTATACATCATCTCCAAAGAACGTTTCCAGATGTCTACAGGTTATTCTCTGCTCCACCCATACATCTTCTATTGGCTTAATACCATTCTATTACTCCATCTGTTCCTATCACTCCTTCACTGTACTCCAAATGCCCTTTTTAAATTCTTCACTCTTTCATAGTTTACCTAACATGTCATATCCTATAAGAAGTTTTCCCAGTTTGTCTCAACCACAATGATCTCTCTGTACTGAGAAACATTATAATGTTTTGGTTGAACCATCCTTATCTCATTTGGCTTTATGTTATGATTATTTAAACACTATTTTATGAAATTATAAGCCTCCTGAGAGCAAGAACTACTTATGTGACACTGAACAAGAGTCAATAGGAGCACAGCTGAATCCTTGTACTTTCATGTAGTAGCTGTTCATTGGATTGAATGAGAAGGACAGAGAGAGATTATCCTTAACTTAATGTTCCAGCCTGGCCTCCCACTCTAATTCTTCCACTAGTCTCTACTTAGCACCTCTTGCTCCAGATGGAAGGTTCAAAAAAAAGTAAATGCTTAAACATAAACACTATTTAATCTCAAGTTTTGGATACCATTCAGAGTAACCTTAATAGACAATATTCTGTGAAATGTGTAATGAAAAATCAATGATACCTTGCCTTCAGGATCCACCAGGAGAAGATGTTTTGCCTGGCCTCCCTGTAGTCCACTCAGTACATACTGCCCAGGGGATGTCACACTCTCCCGAACCAAAAAGTCCCCATCCTTTACCAAAAGGCTCTCAGCTGCCTTCCTGCTCAGCTTGCCATGGTAGCAGTCTTCATTCCACAGCTGCTGCTTGATGTGTGGCAAAGAATGTGAGCTGGCAGGCTGGGCTGTGGCACCCGGCTGAACAGTTTCTGGTGCCTCTGAAGTCAGAACACATAGAGAGACATCTCTAAGTTATCTCCTCATCCAACTACTCAGCAAACATAACTTGATGTCCTACTATGAGCCAGGCAGTGTTTAACACTGTTTCTGGAACAAATGAGGTGTTTTTTTCTTTTCCAAAACTCCCATTAGGCTCTAATTTAATGGTAGATCCAAACATTGCCTTTGGCTTCTATTACCAGAAAAGGCTTTCCCAGGTACAGGAGTTTTCCTTTCAGATGAGAAACAGAACCAACCCATGAGAACTGCTTTTATAACTGTAGAGAGAGGCTCTTTGTGTCCCAAGGGCTGTGTGTTAAAAAGAAAGAGGCTTACGCTATACCTGGACTACACATAACTTCCAAAATGTTTCTCAATTCTTTTAAAATAGCAACAGAAACTTTGAATTGTGCCCACTGTTTAACATTTAGCATTTTCTTTTTCCTTTTTTATACTAATTTATGAATTATTAATGTGCTTCTAGACATTCTTCTGACCAAAAACTTCAAAGCTTTGCTAAACCTTATAACATTTATATTAAATGAACTCTCTATTAGTTAGACCATTCATCTGCCTGGACAAAACAGAGTTGATGAGGTAAAACAAAGCAAAACATCAATGAGGCATTAGCCTTAAAGCAGCTCCTTAAGGCCCTGCAGAATCAGTATTGTGCAGAGCTGAGAACACTGGGAATGAGAATGTACATCAGCTAGCTCTTGTTATTATTGATACGCAGAGTGATAATAATTATTGTTTAGTTCCCACTTATCATAATAGACACTGCTAAATCCTTAACACACTTTATGCTTGTTTGCTTTTAAATCAGGCAAAATAGTGAATCTTTAGAAAGGCTAATTAACTTAGAGTCACACTGCTAATATGTTGTAAATCTGGGATTCGAAACCTGACTTCAAAGCCCAGGCTTTTAATCACCTAACTCTAAGGCCCTAGCTTTGGATATGAAAATTTTCCATTTAAAACTGGCCTATCAACTCTACTTCTATAGTGCCCACAAAGGTCTCTAGTAGATATCAGAATGATGCAAAGGATCTCCAGAAGTAACAGCATAAATTCCTATATCTGAATTCAGGTAATAGTTGTATGTTTTCTGGCAAATTTACCAAGAAAATAAACCCAAAAAACAGACTCTGTATTTTTAAATATAAAGAATACTTCTCAAGGGGGAGAGATAAGATGGCTGCGAATAGAGTGCATCATACCCCATGTACCGCGTCACTGCACAGGTGAAACAAGTTAGAACAACAAAAAGCTATCTTGTTATGAATTTCCAGCAAAATTGGGGTGCACCGAAACCTAGAGGAAGGATTTCCATCACCGAGGACCGGTTACTGAGTCTCAAACGCGAGCCAACTGTGCGACCTGAGATCCAGGCTGACCGATCCGCCGCCTGCCCCGAGGCCTGCCTCGCGGCTACAGACGGCGGGGCACCGCCGAGAAGCGACCAGCAAGCAGAGAGAAACGGCGCTACGGATTCTGTGGAGTCCTGCTGGCTGTGCCCTCACTGAGCTCCGGGCTGAGTTCGGGGTCTGAGACGGGGAAGGAAGCAGTACAGTTCTATCCCCCGCAAGGGAAAGTCCACCAAGGAAGCCAGCGGCCACCATCTTGGAGAGCTGACGTCACCAACACCAGTTTCCGACAGATTGCAACAATAAAACAGGTGTGTGTTACTCAGCCCATCTCCCATACAGCGGGGAATTTGCATAAAATCTCTCCCAGGCTTTCCGGGGGAGGGATTATCAGAACGAGCCTGCATAGAGATGTGGCAAAAGGGTAAAGACACCTGACCTCCAACTCCCCCTCCCATCAGCGGCTAAAACGAAACCTGTCTTGCCAGCTCTGGGGGAGGGGAAAGCGGAAAAAATCAAAACAATAGGGTGCCGGTTCCCAATAGCCACCCTCCACACCCAGCAAACTGCAGGCCCAGAGTACAGTTTGAACTGCCGAGAGGCATCACACTGGGGAAGGCCGGGCTAACAGGAGAAGCCAGGGGACGAGAGGCCAGGAATAAACCTAAGCTAACAGGTTTTTGAGAGACACTAGCGGGGGAGGAGGGAGCGGCCTTACACGGACTGTATCCTACAGCCAGAGGGCAAAATCTTGGCCCAGAAGGCAGAGCACCACCTACGGGAAGCACAGAAAATAGAAGCCTAACAGTGCCCCCACCCTTTTTTTTCTCTTTTCTCAATTTTTTTAATACTTTAATTTTTTAATTTTAAATTTTTTGTATGTTTGTTAATTATTTTTTTCTTCTTCAATTGTAATGTTTTTTCTCTTCAATTGTAATTTTTATTTTACTGCATATTATTATTATTATTATTATCATTTCTTTTCTTTTCTATACTTTTCTCTTTCTTTCTTCTCTCCCTCTCTCTTTCTTGGTTTGCATCCTTACCTTTTCCCCATCTTTCCTCTTAAGCATGAACACCCAGACTACATATAACTTAATAAATGCAAATAGATGAATACTACGAATAGGTCTATAGTCCGCCTAAGCCCTTAACTACCCCCAAGTACTCCTGTCTATTCTCTTGTTAATATCCACCTGCATTTGAGTGGAGTCCTGCCGGCAGGACCCCCCAAAGAAGCTAACATACACTAACCTCCATACCATCAAATTGCCCGACCTTAACATAAAATCCTAAGTCCAAACCTCAGTTCTCTATATGCCATCAAAATCTGAAGGCCTTTAATGAAACCAATGAATTTACCTTAAATCACAATTAAATCCAACATCTCTAAACATTGTCTCCTAATACAAAGGAGAGATAGTGGAACTATAAAAACCAAAACAAACAGAACCCAGAAGCCTTTTATGAATTGAATGAATCAGCTTTAAAGTACAATAAAGCCCAACATTTCTAGGCATAATCTCCCACCACAAAGGAGAGACAACAGAGATATACAAAACCAAAACAAATTTATAGGAGAAAGCAGTTACACAGCAGTCAAATAGAACTGGAAAGTAACATGAACAAAATGAAAAAAAAAAGGGAAAAAGGATTACAAACAATGCAGGACAACTTAAATCTACAGGAGGACCTAGAAGCATCAGAAACATTGACAGGGAAAGAACTCAAGGCATACCTAATTCAGATGGAACGGAATATTAGAGAAGACATGAGACAGCAAGTCCAAGCAACAAAAGTATATTCTGAAAACGAGTTAAACAAACAAATTCAAACTGCAAAGAATGAGCTTTACCAGGAGATAGAGATTTTTTAAAAAAACCAAACAGTAATCCTAGAAATGCAGGAAACCATAAACCAAATTAAAAACTCTAACGAGAATATTACAAATAGACTAGATCAAGTAGAAGTCAGAACATCAGATAATGAAGACAAAGTTTATCAACTTGAAAAGAATATAGTCAACACAGAAAGGATGCTTAAATCTCACGAGCAATCTATCCAAGAGATATGGGATGTCATAAAAAAACAAACTTGAGAGTCACTGGGATAGAAGAAGGTATAGAGGTTCAAACCAAAGGAATGGACAACCTATTAAATGAAATAATCCTAGAAAACTTCCCAGAGATGAAAGATGGAATGGATTGCCAAATCCTGGAAGCCTACAGGACCCCAAACATTCAAAACCATAATAGACCAACTCCAAGACATATAATTATGAAGATAGCGAACATACAGAACAAGGAGAGAATATTAAAAGCTACGAGAGAAAGGAGGCAGATTACATTCAGGGGTAAACCAATTAGGTTAACGACTGATTTTTCATCACAGACTTTGAAAGCGAGAAGATCCTGGAACAACGTATTTCAAATGCTGAAAAACAACGGATTCCAACCAAGAATACTGTATCCAGCAAAATTAAGTTTCAGATTTGACAATGAAATTAAAATATTTCATGATAAACAAAAGTTAAAAGAATTCGCAGCCAGAAAACCAGCACTGCAAGGCATCTTGAGCAAAACACTACAAGAAGAGGAATTGAAAAACAGCACCCAAAACTAACAGTGGGAGGTAACTCAGTAAAGGGAAGGAAAAAAAATAACCAAAAAGGAAAAACTAGCCATATTAAAATAAATAAATAAACAAGCATGACGGGAAGTACAAACCATATATCACTAGTAACCTTAAACGTTAATGGCTTAAATTCACCAGTCAAGAGACATAGGCTAATAACCTGGATTAAAAAAAACAAATCCAACAATATGCTGCCTTCAGGAGACTCATATGATAGGAAAAGACATACACAGACTGAAGGTGAAAGGTTGGGAAAAATTATACCACTCACATGGTCCTCAGAAGCAAACAGGAGTGGCCATACTCATATCGAATAAAATCAACTTCAAACCTAAGTTCATCAAAAGGGATAAAGAAGGACACTATATACTGTTAAAAGGAACCATCCACCAACAAGACATAACAATTATCAATATATATGCACCAAACAATGGTGCTGCAACGTTCATAAAACAAACTCTCCTCAAGTTCAAGAGTCAAATAGACCACAACACAATAATTATGGGTGACTTCAACACACCGCTCTCTCCATTGGACAGATCCTCCAGACAAAAGCTGAATAAAGAAACTATAGAACTCAATAACACAATCAATAACCTAGACTTAACCAACATTTATAGAATATATCAACCATTATCAAGTGGATACACATTCTTCTCAGCAGCACATGGATCCTTCTCAAAGATAGACCATATATTATGCCATAGGACAACTATTAGTAAATATAAAGGTGTGGAGATAATACCATGCAACTTATCTGATCATAATGGAATGAAACTGGAAATCAATGATAAAAGAAGGAAGGAAAAATCCTGCATCACCTGGAAAATGAACAATATGTTACTGAATGATCAATGAATTACAGAAGACATAAAGGAGGAAATCAAAAAATTCTTGGAGATGAATGAAAATACAGACACAATATATCGGAATCTATGGGATGCAATGAAAGCAGTTTTAAGAGGGAAATTCATTTCCTGGAGTTCATTCCTTAAAAAAAGGAAAAACCAACAAATAAATGAACTCACACTTCATCTCAAAACCCTAGAAAAGGAAGAGCAAAACAACAGCAAATGTAGTAGAAGGCAAGAAATAATTAAAATCAGAGCGGAAATCAACGAAATTGAAACATTGAAAAAACTGATAAAACAAAAAGTTCGTTCTTTGAAAAAATAAATAAGATAGACCCTTAGCCATGCTAATGAAGAGAAAAAGAGAGAGAGCTCAAATTACTAACATACAGGATGAAAAAGGCAATATCACAACAGACACTACAGAAATACAGAAGATAATTAGAAATTATTTTGAAACCCTATATTCCAATAAAATAGAAGATAGTGAAGATATCGATAAATTTCTTAAGTCATATGATTTGCCCAGATTGAGTCAGGAAGATACACACAATTTAAACAGACCAATAACAAAGGAGGAAATTGAAGAAGCCATCAAAAGACTACCAACCAAGAAAAGCCCTGGACCGGATGGATATACAGCAGAGTTTTACAAAACCTTCAAAGAAGAATTAATACCAATACTTTTCAAGTTATTTCAAGAAATAGAAAAAGAAGGAGCTCTTCCAAATTCATTCTATGAGGCCAACATCACCCTGATCCCGAAACCAGACAAAGACACTTCAAAGAAAGAAAACTACAGACCAATATCTCTAATGAACTTAGATGCAAAAATCCTCAATAAAATCCTGGCGAATCGAAAACAAAAGCATATCAAAAAAATTGTGCACCATAATCAAGTAGGATTCATCCCCAGGATGCAAGGCTGGTTCAATACACGGAAATCAATAAATGTTATTCACCACATCAATAGACTTAACCATAAGAACCACATGATCATCTCGATAGATGCAGAAAAGGCATTCGACAAAGTTCAGCATCCCTTTATGTTCAAAACACTAGAAAAACTAGGGATAACAGGAACTTACCTCAACATTGTAAAAGCTATATATGCTAAGCCTCAGGCTAGCATTATTCTGAATGGAGAAAATCTGAAGGCATTCCCTCTAAAATCTGGAACAAGACAGGGATGCCCTCTCTCACCACTTCTATTCAATTTAGTCCTCGAAATACTAGCCAGAGCAATTAGACAGACAAAAGAAATTAAAGGCATAAAAATAGGAAAAGAAGAACTTAAATTATCACTGTATGCGGATGATATGATAATATATATAACAGACCCAAAAGGGTCTACAAAGAAACTACTAGAGCTAATAAGTGAATTTAGCAAAGTGGCAGATATAAAATCAACACGCATAAATCAAAGGCATTCCTGTATATTAGTGACAAATCTTCTGAAATGGAAATGAGGACAACCACCCCATTCACAATATCCTCAAAAAAAAATAAAATACTTGGGAATCAACCTAACAAAAGAGGTGAAAGGTTTGTACAATGAAAACTACAGAACCCTAAAGAGAGAAATAGAAGAAGACCTTAGAAGATGGAAAAATATACCCTGTTCATGGATAGGAAGAACTAACATCATCAAAATGGCGATATTACCCAAAGTTCTCTATAGGTTTAATGCAATACCAATCAAAATCCCAACAGCATTTCTTGTAGAAACAGATAAAGCAATCATGAAATTCATATGGAAAAACAAAAGACCCAGAATAACAAAAGCAATTCTAAGCAGGAAGTGTGAATCAGGAGGTATAGCGATACCAGATTTCAAACTGTACTACAGAGCAATAGTAACAAAAACAGCATGGTACTGGTACCAAAACAGGCAGGTGGACCAATGATACAGAATAGAGGACACAGAGACCAATCCACAAAATTACAACTTTCTTATATTTGATAAAGGGGCTAAAAGCATGCAATGGAGGAAGGATAGCATCTTCAACAAATGGTGCTGGAAAAACTGGAAATCCATATGCAGCAAAATGAAACTGAATCCCTTTCTCTCGCCATGCACAAAAGTTAACTCAAAATGGATCAAAGAGCTTGATATCAAATCAGAGACTCTGCGCCTGATAGAAGAAAAAGTTGGCCCCGATCTACATATTGTGGAATCGGGCTCCAAATTCCTTAATAGGACACCCATAGCACAAGAGTTAATAACTAGAATCAACAAATGGGACTTACTCAAACTAAAAAGTTTTTTCTCAGCAAGAGAAACAATAAGAGAGGTAAATAGGGAGCCTACACCCTGGGAACAAATTTTTACTCCTCACACTTCAGATAGAGCCCTAATATCCAGAGTATACAAAGAACTCAAAAAATTAAACAATAAGATAACAAATAACCCAATCAACAAATGGGCCAAGGACCTGAACAGACACTTCTCAGAGGAGGACATACAATCAATCAACAAGTACATGAAAAAATGCTCACCATCTCTAGCAGTCAGAGAAATGCAAATCAAAACCACCCTAAGATACCATCTCACTCCAGTAAGATTAGCAGCCATTATGAAGGCAAACAACAACAAGGGCTAGAGAGGTTGTGGGGAAAAGGGTACTCTTGTACATTGCTGGTGGGACTGCAAATTGGTGTGGCCAATTTGGAAAGTAGTATGGAGATTCCTGAGAAAGCTGGGAATGGAACCACCATTTGACCCAGCTATTGCCCTTCTCAGACTATTCCCTGAAGACCTTAAAAGAGCGTACTACAGGGATACTGCCACATCTATGTTCATAGCAGCACAATTCACAATAGCTAGACTGTGGAACCAACCCAGATGCCCTTCAATAGATGAATGGATAAAAAAAATGTGGCATTTATACACAATGGAGTATTACGCAGCACTAAAAAATGACAAAATCATGGAATTTGCAGGGAAATGGATGGCATTAGAGCAGATTATGCTAAGTGAAGCTAGCCAATCCCTAAAAAACAAATGCCAAATGTCTTCTTTGATATAATGAGAACAACTAAGAACAGAGCAGGGAGCAAGAGCAGGAGGAAAAGATCAACTTTAAACAGAGACATGAGGTGGGAGGGAAAGGGAGAGAAAAGGGAAATTGCATGGAAATGGAAAGAGACCCTCATTGATATACAAAATTACATATAAGAGAATTTGAGGGGGAAGGGGAAAAAAAGAGAAAGAATTAAATTACAACAGATGGGGTAGAGAGCGAAGATGGGAGGGGAGGGGAGGGGGATAGTAGAGGATAGGAAAGGTAGCAGAATACAACAGTTACTAATATGGCATTATGTAAAAATGTTGATGTGTAATTGATGTGATTCTGCAATCTGTATTTGGTGTAAAAATTGGAGTTCATAACCCACTTGAATCGAATGTATGAAAAATGATATGTCAAGAGTTTTGTAATGTTTTGAAAAACCAATAAAAAAGAATACTTCTCATTTTATTAATATGATGGAGTGTTTACATGTTCTTATGTAAGATGAGAAATTAATTTGACAGAATTTTATAACTCAAATATAACTATACCATGAAATCACTGGTATAGGACAAATAGCACTCTGTGGACATAATCCAGTTCTCTTGTTAATATGTTATAATTTTGTCCCTCCTTAAGAATTTCTTTCTGCATAACAAAAGATGCAGGATTCACATTTTAAAAAATATCTTTAGTCTAAATCTAATGACTGGAAATAATTCTCCTATACAAATAATCAAGTCTTCCTATTGTTGCCAGAAAAAAGCTTGGTGAAATGTGTTTAGATTTGATGAATAATACTTGTGATTGGCCTCAGTGCTGCCTGCTTTCAGGCACAATTTGGATTAGTTCTAATGAGTATTTGTGTGTGTTTGTGTAACTGAGCAATGTTTGCATGAATGTGAAGCATACCTTGGGAGGGTGTGGGGGCACACTCATCTTAGTGGATGTCTCTTTTTAGTTTATTCTCAGATTTTGGTGAAGAGCTTTTGGACAAGGACAAAACAAAAAAAAAAAAAACAGACATTATATCATCTTGAAAAGAGGCAACAGATCTCAGGCCAGCCAGAGGATATAATGTTTTCCTAACACAGTTTCCGAAGCTAGCACCAGGACAAGATATACTGTCCTGGGAAATTTAAGTCATTTGAACATTTGCTGTAAATCTAATTCTGCCAAAAGCAGAATATATGACAGATGTTTTAAAATGTTGTTTTAAATACTATTTTTTAAATATAGGAAATTAGTCATTTGTAGTTCCATCCCTAAATATAACCATTCTCAATATTATGGTGCATCATTTGTTATCTTACTACTTTTCTTATGTAAAGTTGACTTTGAGAATGATAGTCATAATCTAATATAGTTATTTATATAATTTATAAATGATATTTAATAAATTGTAGAGAAGGTTAGGAAGTAGCAAGTAGGACACTCAATATTTAATTGAGACACCCCTCCCCTCAAAAGTGTTACAAATCATAGAAGAATGTAATCCTCTCATCTTGGAGCTCCACTTAGGAACTAAAAACATATTGTTCATTATCAGAACTTCAGGAAAACTCAGGATGGATATGAAAATTCACGCCCATATCTATCTGATGGGCAAAGCCTCTGAAAGGAAGAATACAGCCTAAGGGAAAAAAATCTAACTTACAAAATATGGATCAAATAATTGCAAGTAATTCCAATGAAAAAGGAAGGATGTGACATTTAAAGAAATCAATGTGAACTGTAAAAGATGGCTCACTAACAAATTCAATTTTTCAAGAGCACAAATAAAAGGCTTTTTGTAGCACTGATTATTATATTAGCAAAGAACTGGGAAAACTGAGATGTCTGCCAATAGAGGAATAATTATATTAATTGTTGTGATGTAGTAATAGACTACTATAGAGAAATGGGAAATAATAAAGGAGATAATGTGCTAATACAGACAAATTTCTAAAATAAGAAGTTAAAATGAGCATTAACATTCTGAAAGTAATCAGAAAGAAGTCGTTAACATCTAGAGATTCAGATGAAGTGCTGGGGCACAAGAAAGAATCTTTATTCCTTTCATTTTATACTATTCTTTATCATTTTAATTTCTTCTGTGAGCATTTGTATTACGTTTGAATTGTTTTAAAAAACCTGTCTATAGAGTAAAATGTATGTAAAAGTCAGAATAGCCACATAACTAAGGATGTAATCAGAAGAAGGATAACAGCATACGAGAAGAGTATCAGGGCTGGGAGGAATCCTCAATTTTCTGAAGCCTACCCTTTTCTCACTACAACATGTCATGATGACTCCATTTCCTATTAAAGAGAACTGTAAATACAGTGGATTCTGGGTATTTGCACAAGTTATGTTTTATAAAGTAGCCATAAACACTGAAGTAGTGAAAGCAACCATTAACTCCTAAGGGAAGTGCATTACTCTTTAGAGTTTATGTTCCTACAAGCTTCAGGTCACAACATTTTTATCAATCAGTCAATACACAATCTTATTTTGTATGGGTTTCTATTTAAAGACAAGTTGTTTAATATGTATCTTGATTAACACTGAACTCGCTAAAATTCATGCCTAGTCAATGTTTATCTAAAACACATCACAAGCTTTTTTTTTTCACAGAATGGGAAATATATTTATAGTATACATAATTGACACATACAGGATATATGAGTAATACTGTAATTTTAAAAAAGATAGACAAGCTACTTAAAAAGTACACTAAATTAGATGCTCATAAAGTTGTTCAACTTCACTGCAAATCTGGGAAATTACCACAAAACATGCGATGAGATATCATTATATACTTGTCAGAGTAGCTAAAATTATAATTATTGACTCTCATACACTACAAGGATATGGGATAATATCCCCTTTGAAAACTTGGATTATCATTCTATTTTAATTTACATGTATTTTTATCAACCAAGATCACCTTGGTGACTCCTGATAATTTTAGGCAAGTTACTTCTTTTTTTTTAATTTGTTCTTTTTAGTTATACTTGATAGTAGAAGGTGTCTTAAAAAAAAAAAGAACACTTTTAATCATAAATGGACACAATACCTTTGTTTTATTTGTTTATTTTTTTTTATGTGGTCCTGAGGATTGAACCCAGTGCCTCACATGTGCTAGGCAAGTGCACTACCACTGAGCCACAACCCCAGTCCCTAGAACATGCTTTGATATATCACACATACATGGAGTATAACTACCCATTCTTGTGGTTATACATGATGTGGAGTTACACTGGTCAAATCATAAATTTTTTGCACTTATAAACACTACACAGTTTTTCAGTACTATGCTTGGGGAACATTTTAAACAATAAAATTACCAAGAAATAGCACAAATGTGCAAAACATGACACTAAATACACCACAAAAGAACACTTGTTTACAGTATGAGAAGTGAACAAGAAGGAAGAGCTTTTCTTTATCTTACCTTATCTGGGGATGTGGCATTTATATGACTCATTTTTTTGTTGCTCTGTGCACATCTGTCAATGACTATGAAAGTACTCAGATCACTAATTTTGGGGTAACCATGAAATTTTAGCAGATAAGCTAATTCTCAAGTATGTAAGTAATGAAAACATATAAATAATAAAAATTGACCATATATGGCTTGTTAGTATGGATTCCTGGGCACATAAAAAATGTGCAATGGGAATTTATTTGATGAAGATTATAAAATTGGAATTTATTTGCATAATTGATAAGAAAAATATATTTACTTACAAAAATTGTCTGAAAATTTGGCAGAAAATGTCAACAAAAAAGGTTAAGCATAAGCAAAAGGTTGAGTGAGTATTCAAAGAAAATTATTTATAGAGAAAGAATTACATGTCTATTAAGACATATTACAAAGACATAGCAATTAGTACATGGCAAATCATATACTGATATAGAACAGATAAGTGACCCAATAGAAAAAGTGCAATGAAAAGCCCATAAATTGATTTATGTAGATAAGCAGAGCCTAGCATGGAGGAAAAGAAGAGATTATTTAATCAACAGTGTTTGAAAAACTGATTAAACTGGATAAAATTAAGTTATACCCTCTATCTGACATAAATTATATAGGGTTAAGTGGAATAAATGTTTTATTATGGAAATAAAACTGTAAAGTCTCTAGAAGAAAACGTAGTAGAAGGTGGATAAAGATGAGAAAATTTAATCCAAAGAGAGCAAAAGGAAGACATAATAAAGATAAAAATAGAAATCAATGAAATAGAAAACAAAAGAGAAAATTAAACCCAAACCTGGGTACTTTGAAAATATCAATAAGTTAATTAACCTAAAAGAAGGCTTATCAAGTAAAAAAGGAGAAAATTGCCAATAATGGGAACGAGAGAAGGGATATTACTACATGTCCTTTAGGTAATAAAAGGACAATAAAGGAATATTATGTAAAACTTCACATAGTAAGGACTCTAATCAAATAAAGTAGAATCCTACTAAGTTCTTGAGTAAATCACATTGCCAAAGAAATCACAATGCCTCATATATGCCTCTACCAACACAAAACATATTTATTTATGTTCCTGTTTAAGCATTTGCTCCTGGTAGCAATTTGACAGCAAACTGATACAGGCTGCAAAAGTGGTAGAGCCTCCAGGAAAAGCACATTCTCCAACACTTACTTTAGGTGTACATGTAGAAGATAATAGCAGGGTCAACGAAAAGGGCACAGTCTAGATCCATGATAACAAAGTCCTCTCAAATAGCTGAGCCAGGGTCCAAGCAAACCACATTCTCCACTTCTAGTTCAAGGAGCTTCCACTGCTGGCAGGATTTGGAAGTTGCAATGACTTGCTGCTACAATCTTCCCTTTGCAAATGTGTGTTTCTAGTACAGTTATCTTATCCCTTTTCCACTATTAAGTTTGGGTGTAAAGGAAGGCAGATAACTTGGCAGATAATAGGGCTACCTATCCAATCTTGGATGCTATAAATGGATGGGTATTTGTGGATCTCCCTTGGGAAGAGGGCACAATGTTATATGAGAAAATAAAAGTTCATATTTGAGAGGCAGAAATATACCATAGCAGAGACAATTACTTGTCTAACAATGTCTATCTTCCCTTTCATTACATTATAGAACTCCAAAGTTTTGGCTAGGCACCCAGCTAGGGTAACTTTTCTAGCTTCCCCTTGCAGGTGGGTATAACAACAAGTTCTACCAGTGAGAATGAATAATATCCACCACTTCTGGGTCATATCCTTCAAAGGAATATACAGCACTCTTCTTGCCTGTCTCTTCCACTGGCTGAATACAAATGTGAGAATCCAAACAACCACCTTAGACCAGAGATGGAAGCTAGATGTCAAGAACAGCAATGTAACCTTATACCAGCCCTATATCCCAGTCTTTGAACCAATGGGTAAAAGAAATAAAATGTTGGTCTTTTTTATATGAGCATTTTGAGGCATTTCCTGCTTATGGCAGCTTAGACTGAAATTAATAATATAGAGACAGAAAATCAGTTCAAGAATGAAAGATGCCCTTCTGCCATGATCAGTAAGAATAAACATGTGTCAGAACTTTTCTTATATTGATAGTGTGACAGGATGAGTTGAAGAGCCCTGAGAGCATGCATGGACAATAACAGGTTCATAACTATGGATTTTTGTTTTGTTTTTAGTTCTTCATAGATCAGTAAGTTTTTGTCTGGATAAAAGAGGCTAAATATGCCTAAAATAGCTAAAGAGTATTTTAGTGAGGAAGGAAGGAAACAGGAAGAAATATTATGGAGGAAAGATTAAAGATTCATTTACAACATTTTATAGAAAAATATGCATGAAGTTACCTCATCCCATGTTCTCCTAAAATTTTCTTAAATCAACTTTATTGATGCTTTTGGAGTTGGATTTAATTTTTTTGGAGGGAGTCACAGAAGGCTGAAATTTACCTCAAGAGAGCAACAAGAAGCCCAGGAGGTCATGGTACATTACATTCTAATAGGAAACAAAGAACAAGAAAGTACTGGAGGTCTAAATTATTAAACATGCTGCCACTAAAGTAGGGAGAATAAGAAAAGGTGAAAAAGAAGCTCTTCAGGGAAAATATACCTTGACATTGCAATTTCAGACAAGGAAGGCCTTATTTATTTTCAACTATTGGTAGAAATTTTGTTTTGAATTATTTCTGCCTTTTCATATTACTTAATTATCTATGACACAAAAAAATTTCTTTGCTTAAATTCTAAGTATTTTTAATACCAAAGACTCAATTATAAAGAAAGTAGAGTTCTGAATCAAAGAATACCCCAGATCACCTAATTTGGACAACTCACTAAATAAGTTTTCTGATATGTTGTGTCTCTATCAAATGTACATCTCTCATAAAGCTACTTTTAAAACCAACCCTATAACAAATATTATCTTATCCACCCAAGATATTATATGTGGGACAATCAAGTGAACTTACTGTAGAAATCTGAATTCATTTCACTTCCCATCATCCATCTTACAAGATGCCCTCTGTGGTGGACAGAGATATACTGCCTAGATTCCCCTTCAAGGAAGAACCAATTGCTCCCATGTAGAAGTAAGCTACCAGCTAACCAGCCCTCCAGGATCCGTCTCAGCAGCCCCAAGGCTTTATCTTCCTTAGAGTGGTACACATCCAGACTGAGATACATGGGGTTATAAAGTCCCAGCCATTTAGGCTCAATGTAGGACAATTCTGACAAAACACACAGGCTGGCTAAGGCTTTATTAGGCCTGTACTTCTACAGTTCTGCTTTCCCCTCTGCCCAGTTTCTCCTTCTTCTCCTCTTTGCTTTCTGATATTGATCCCCATAAAAACCTTGCATGCCAAGGTCCATCTTAGTGTCTGCTTCCAGAGAACCCTACTTGGTTGGGTTGGATGCCAAAAGTGATCTAAGAAAGTGTGCAAAAAGACAAACTGCTTGCCACCTGGCTGGCAATAAGAATTCTCTTTGTCTAGAGAGTTAAGGTAGTCTGTTGAAGTTCAGGCTCAACAAAATCTCCTTTTAAATTTTTTCTTACCATTGCAGCCACACTAGCTGGAAATTTGCTTTTGGCAGTTCTGGAGATACTTCCTGGGCTAGTGAAAGGACTTTCTCAGGGACTGGTTCTCTAGTTTTGGAGCAAACCAAATTTGACATCAAGCCAATCTCCAAAACCAACAAGCTTCAATATTTTATGAAAAACGTTTTTGTTTATTTATTTTTCAGTTGATTGTAGGTGTCTGGTTTATTTTGCTTTTATTTATGTTCTTGTTTATGCATTTGCTCCTGGTAGCAATTTATCAGCAAACTGATATTTGTCTTATTACATTTTACCTACAGTATATGGTTGAAGAAAGGAGCCAGCTCATTTTAGTGCTATAGAGATGACTTATCAAGGATTTTTTTAAAATAATATAAATGACATCACTAAACAGACCATAAATGGTATCAATTGTACCTCATGCAAATAAACAAATTCAAAATTCTAGTTTTGACAATCCTTCCTTGAGTAAAAACACATTACAGAAACCAAAAAATGAGAATAATTTCAAAGTATTTGAAAGAATATTCAAAACTAATGTACTCAAAACTTGAAACCCAAAATTTTTCCATAAAGTTCTAATCTATTATTAACCATGGGGAGGAACTTAAGAAAAAATCTTTACAACCCCTTAAAAATGAAGTCAAGGAAATAGTCTTCTTTAAAAACAAGAGACAGTATAATGAGTTAGATAATGTCCCCAAAAAATAATTTCAAATTCTAATCCTGGATGCCTATGAATGTGATCTAATTTAGCAAATGGGTCTTTGAAAATATCATTAAATCCAGGATCTTAAGATGAGCTGATCTTATTTCACACAATCATCTCATTTCACTCTAAATCTAGTGATTGTTGTCTACAAGAAAGGAAAGATCTGAAACAGAGACACAGGAGAAGGCCATGTGAAGACCAAAGCAAAATTAGAATGGAGTGCATCCAAGCCAAGGAACATCAAGAATTGCCAGGAGCCAACTGGCACAGGGGTAGAGGGGCTAACCACCTCCCTTTTAATTTTCAGAGCTTGTCTAAAGATCTTTCCCGTGGCCTAGTTGAAATAGTGAAAAGCATAATTCCCTTCAAAATCAGATTC
This sequence comes from Marmota flaviventris, assembly GCF_047511675.1. Taxonomy (NCBI): domain Eukaryota; kingdom Metazoa; phylum Chordata; class Mammalia; order Rodentia; family Sciuridae; genus Marmota; species Marmota flaviventris. The sequence goes on from NC_092499.1 coordinate 96,708,185, forward strand.
ATTAGCAGCAGTCACTCTCCAAAACAGAATGGGACTAGATTTGTTAACTGCTGGGAAAGGGAGATTATGTCTCTTACTGGAAGAAGAATGTGGCTTTTATGCAAATCAATCTGAGATAATTATGGGTGCAGCAAAGAAATTAACATACCAAGCCTCCAAAATTTGAAAGTAAAGTCACAGTCAAAGTCATAGTCATAGTCAAAATTATAGAACTGGATGTCTTGGTTACTATCCTTGGCAAGACCCCTTTTAATACTCCTTTTGATTTTGTTATTTGGACCCTGCCTATTAAACCTACCTAATGAGACTTCTCTCCTCTCACTTAAAGGCAATCAAACTCCAGCTGGTACTACAACAAGGCTACAAACTGATCCCACAAATGGACCCAAGCATTCCGCTGTCTCCTCTTGACCAGACAGGGCAAGAGTTCTGTGAATCCCAAATAGAGAGGAACAACAGTCCACTGTCAGCCTGAAGCAGCTGTAAGAAGATCTCAGCTTCTCAGCCACCCAAAAAGAATTTTGAGATTATATCTCTCAGGGGAAAATGTTAAGCAGAAATGTTAAGCAGGAGTTCGGGGACACCAAGATGGCAGAGGCAGGGTATAAGAAAAATGCCACTGGAGGACAAGACAGGGAGATGAGTCCCATGACCATGGCAATTCCCTCCACAGGTTCAGTATTCTAAAATAACCAATGGGGATAAAGTTTTGGGGGCCAACAGAGGTGAGGCAAAGAACCTCACCCCCCCACTGGTACATAGGCCTATCCACAAGTATGGCTATATGCTGGACCGGTAGTCAGTGACGGGTATGATCCAATTGCAGTGGTATCAACCTAAGACAGGAGGCTGACGCCTAAAAGTCAGTTTTCCCATGACGGGTAAGAACCATATGTTGAATTGGACAAACCTAACAGGCACGGTCCCTAGCCAGATTGCTTGTTACTTAAACAGAAGGGGGGAGATGCTAAGAGCCAAGTATATGATGCATGGCATTTTTGGTCGAAAGGTGACGCCAGCTAGCCATTGAGATGATATGATTATGTTAAGATTTGCATTCATATGGATATTGGACTCCTGCTGTTCACCTAGGCGGCTACAGGACTCCTGGAGAGTTCCCATTGGTTGGGGAAGTATAGTAGGAGGGAGTTCCGGGGGAGGAGCTCTCTCTGCGGGTCCGGGAGGAGGCGGCGTGGGTGGAAAAAATCTTCCCGGGCAGTACCGGACATTGGCGGCAGTTTCAAAAAATAAACTTTGTTCCTGCTTGAGTGGTTCGTGATTTTGTGCCCAGCCAGACTGCGGCAACTGGCGGCCCGCACGGGGAACGCCTGAAGCTTGGAGGGAGTAAAATTGCTCGCCCCTGAGGGAAGGCAACAAAATGGGTGACCATTTCAAAAAACAATGTGTTCTCGTTTTGATTTATCTTGTTTTTGTTTCAAGCTGCCTATCCCTAGAATTTTCTCAGGCAAACTGGGAAAAATGGTTGGCTCAAGGTTTGAAGTTGTTCGGCCCTGAGAAAGAGAAAATTGATACAACTATTCTTTGTTCGGTTTTTGTTTCATTCTGTTTCGGTTTTGTTTTATGCTATCTTATTGGGTTGCGTTACCTTTATAGTAGATTAGAAACTAGTAAAAAACAAACCGAAAGACTGTTAAGTAAATTATTAGAGGTCCAGACTATGGTAGAAAACATGTTAGGTCAAGCGAAAGAGAAGGTCTCTCAAGCTAGTCAGACAGAGGAAGATTTGAAGAAAGAAAGCTTAGAGGAAAAACAACCATCAGGCGGGGAATTATAACAGGAGGCTGCTACTAACCCCGTTCTATCACCAGAGGGCGTAATTCAACCAACAGCTCCATCTACAGCTGAGCGGCCCTCAACTCCCATAGTTGATGGACGGAACCCTGAGGCAGGACCCCAAAGATTGGCATGCCCTGTACTTGAGCAGGCAGGAGGGCAACGAATTCACCGTGCTTTAGATTTCAAAACAGTGAAGCAATTAAAGGAGGCTGTAACAACCTACGGGCCGCAAGCACCCTTCACTGTGAGCATGGTCGAATCCATTACCAACTTAGACATGACGCCAGCAGATTGGGCTAACATGTGTCGATCTGTGCTAAATGGAGGACAATATTTGTTATGGAAGGTTGCCAATGAGGAATTTTGCATGGAGACAGCTAGGCGAAATGCAGCAGCCGGTTACCCTCAAAGAAATCTAGATATGTTATTAGGAAAAGGACCTTATGAGGGTCAACAGCAACAAATTGAATATGATCCTGGCGTATATGCACAAATTGCTGTAGATGCAATTAAGGCATGGAAAACTTTACAGGGGCATGGAGATTTACAAGGACAATTATCTAAGGTAATACAAGGAGCTAATGAACCTTACGCTGAATTTGTAGATAGGCTTATTCAGACAGCATCTAGAGTATTTGGAGATACAGAACAGGCAATGCCATTTATAAAACAACTGGCTTATGACCAAGCAAATCGTTGCTGCAGAGAGGTCATCAGACCATGGAAACATGAAGATTTAAACACATATATTAAATTATGTAGAGACATTAATGAACAAGGGCAAGTCTTAGCAGCAGTACAAAAGGCTTTAGATGCCAGGCCAAAAACATGCTATAACTGTGATCAAACAGGACATTTTAAAAGGAGTTGCCCCATAGGAGGAGGGTTTAACAAGGCTAGGTATCAAAGGAATAGAATACCGGGTATTTGCCCACGATGCCATAGAGGGAAACATTGGGCTAATGAATGCCGTTCTCAAACCACCATAGAGGGTATTCCGTTATCAAAAAACAGACAAGGACCAAGTGTTTACCCACGATATCGTGGAGAAAGACATCAGGCTCCATTGCCAAAAAACGGACTGGAGGGCCCAATGCTCCGGGGCCCAAAACCACAAATATACGGGGCAGTGGAGGAACCCAGCAACACCATCAAGGTAGTGCCCAGGACGCATTATCCATTAAATCCCTCATCAGACAAACTAGAGGGAGCGCAGGGTTGGACATCTGCGCCTCTGCCAGAGCAGTACTAACTCCAGAGATGGGAGTTCAAATCATTCCCACAGGAGTAAAAGGACCTCTTCCCCAAGGAACAGTGGGCTTATTATTGGGACGCAGTTCTTCAACACTAAAAGGACTTATGATAAGTCCTGGGGTAATTGATCCCGATTATGAAGGTGAAATAAAAATTATAGCTAGTTCTCCAAGAGGTATATCAGTAATTTCACCAGGAGATAGAATAGCACAGTTATTAATAGTACCCAGCCTACATGATAAATTTTCCAGTCGTACTGTAGAAAGAGGTTCCAGGGGATTAGGCTCCACAGGTGTAGATTGGGCTATGCTGTCTTTAAATCTAGATTCTCGCCCAATGCTAAAACTAAATATTCAAGGACATGACTTTAATGGGCTAATTGACACAGGTGCAGACCTTAGCATCATATCTCATCAAGAATGGCCGAAACATTGGCCATTACAACAAGCCACTCAAACGCTTCGAGGCCTAGGAGTGGCAACTAATCCCCATAGAAGTGCAATGGTATTAGATTGGAAGGATCCTGAAGGATGTGAAGGAACTATACAGCCCTATGTATTGGATCATCTTCCTATAAATTTATGGGGACGAGATGTCCTAGATCAATTAGGTTTGACATTAACAAATAACACCAATCCTAATGCGCCCACTACTAGGGCTAGACAAGGCTTTAGGAAAGAAGAAAGATTAAGAGAACAAGAACAAGGTATGACAGCACCAATTCAAATAGATCAAGAAACAAATAGACATGGATTGGGTTTTCAGAAAGGGCCACTGAGACAATCAAAATTACTTGGAAATCAGAAAGACCAGTGTGGGTTCCTCAGTGGCCCCTGACTAAAGAAAAGATACAAATAGCCCATGACCTGGTCAAACAACAATTAGCGGAGGGACATATACAACCTTCTGTATCTCCCCATAATACTCCCATTTTTGTCATTAAAAAGAAATCTGGTAAATGGAGATTATTGCAAGATTTAAGAGCCATTAATAATGAGATGGTTATTATGGGACCTGCTCAATCAGGGATTCCCCAATTGTCTGCTTTACCAAGAACCTGGTATGTTTTAGCTATAGATATTAAAGATTGTTTTTTTTCAATTCCAATTCATCCCGAGGATAGTCCACATTTTGCATTTACTATCCCTGCACTAAATCATGAAGGTCCTGATCAGAGATATGAATGGAAAGTACTCCCTCAAGGGATGGCTAATAGTCCAACTATGTGTCAAATTTATGTTAACAAAGCAATCCAGCCACTTAGAAATCAAAATCCTGAACTACAAATATTTCACTATATGGATGATGTGTTATTGGCACATAAAGATAAAAACACATTGCTAGAATGTTATGCCACACTTACAAATTTATTAAAAAATTATAATCTAGAGATAGCAATAGATAAAGTACAATTAAATCTTCCAATTAATTATTTAGGGGTTTTATTATCCTCAACCATGGTCCGTCCACCCAAAATTCAAATACGAGTAGATCAACTCAAATCACTTAACGACTTTCAAAAGTTATTAGGAGACATAAATTGGATAAGGCCTTATCTAGGCATACCAACAGGAGAGTTGGGACCTTTATTTGATATTCTAAAAGGTCCATCAGATCCAAATTCACCCCGCATGTTGACGCCTGAAGCAAGAAAGGCATTAAAAATCATTGAAACATATATGGAAAATATGCATTTGGATAGAATTGATATAAGTTTGCCTTTATTATTTATTGTACTGCCAACAAAAAATATTCCTACAGGATTATTCTGACAAGAAGGTCCATTATTGTGGATACATTTATCTTATTCTCCTAACACTATTCTTACTAGGTATCCTGAGGCTATAGGACAATTAATATTCAAAGGAATAAAAGCAGCCAAGGGAGTGTTTGGGATTTCTCCCAATAAAATTATTACTCCATATACTATAGATCAAATTGATGAGTTAGCTAATGAGTTAAATACTTGGGCAATAATCATGTGTAAATCTAATGTTTCATTTGATAATCACTTACCGTCTAATCCTTTGTTGTCTTTTTGGTCTAAACATCCTGTAGTTTTTCCAAAGATGACAAAAAAAAACCCCTATCATAAATGCTCCAAATATATTCACTGATGGGTCAAATAATGGTACAGCAGCAGTAGTTACCCCTGATCAAACTTTTACATTTTTAGTACCCAAACAATCAGCTCAAAAGGTAGAACTTAATGCAGTATTACAAGCTTTTATGATGTTTAAAGATTCTGTATTTAATTTATTTTCTGATAGTCAGTATGTAGTTAATGCTATAGTATCCCTTGAAGATGCTGGTAGGATTTCCCCTTCTTCTACTGTTTTCTCTTTGTTTTCCACTATACAAAGTCTAATCTGGGACAGAAAAGATCCATTCTTTATAGGACATATCAGGGCACATACAGGATTGCCTGGAGCCCTTAGTTTGGGCAATGAGTTAGCAGATAAATCTACACATGACATACATATTTTCTCCACAATAGAAGAAGCTATAAATTTTCATAAAAGGTTCCATGTCAATGCTAATACTTTACAAAAGCGTTTTAAAATAACTAAAAAACAAGCCCGACATATAATAAAACAATGTCAAAATTGTGTGACATTTTTACCACAAGTTAATCTTGGAGTCAATCCTAGAGGACTGATACCTAACCATATTTGGCAGATAGACGTCACACACTTGCCAGAATTTGGAAAATTAAAATATTTACATGTTACAGTTGATACTTCTTCCGGATTTCTGATGGGCTCCCTTCATGCCGGAGAAAAAACTAAAGATGTTATAGCTCATTGCTTACAAAATTTTGCCACTGTGGGCGTTCCAAAACAGTTAAAAACCGATAATGGTCCTGGTTATGCGTCCACCTCTTTTAAACAATTTTGCTCATCATTTGACATTACTCACATAACAGAAATTCCATACAATCCACAAGGACAAGGCATAGTTGAAAGAGCTCATCAAACTATTAAAATGTACTTATTAAAACAAAAGGAGGGAATTGGAAAGGGGTATATATCCCCCAAAGATAAACTTAAAATAACCCTTTTTACTCTAAACTTTTTAAATCTGGATTCATCAGGGCTTAGTGCTGCGGAAAGACATTTGTATCCAAAAAATGTACATAAGCCTAAGGTACTTTGGAAAGATATTCTAACAGGACAATGGAAAGGTCCTGACCCAGTGATAGTCTGGAGTCGGGGCTCTGTTTGTGTTTTTCCACAGGAAGAACAGCAGCCGATTTGGATTCCAGAGAGACTAACTAAAACAATTTCTACAGACCAAAAGGAAGATGATTCGACTCAAATCCATAACAGCTGATATCCAGATCTCCAGCTTGGCTATTCTTACATCTGCGACAGTGATTAACCAGGATGCTTTTTTCAATATCTATTTTATTATTGCTTTTTCCCACATCATAAAGTTCTATTTTATTTTTGAGCTCATACAGACCTAGGTTAATGTTTTTTCTGATCAGTTTTATTTTTTGACTGTGGAGTTTTTGAACATTGCAATGGAGATTTCACCTAGGTAAAGCTACAAGGCCTTTACTATTGTCTTATGTGTTATATGTTACGTGTGCACACTTCTGTTTTGTGTTGTATGTCTGTATGTGCGTATGTCCATATATCACATATGAGGAGCGCTCATGCACATGGATCCAAAAAAATTTTTTTTTTATTATTCACGTGATTTTAATAGTTTAATTTAATTTGGGTAAACAGCTGTTGAAGATTGTTTTAATATATGAACAAATAGAAGGTTAACAGATCTGTTTGTTTACTTTCACCTTTCCTTTTCATTATATTTAATAATTCTGTTCAGGATAATGTAAATTGTTCTAAATATTGTTTTCTTAGTACCTGTTGAAATGTTACATATTTTTTTTTAAGCATCATTGTCAAAATTCCTATTTTCATCCCAGTGCTGGTGAAGACAAAGATAAAACCAAACTACAACTTCTTCGAGAGTTATCACAACAAACCGTGTAAACTGATACATCAATGATTTATAACTCAACAAGTAATGCTCAATCAATGAGTCGATTTATTTTGGAAGGATATGGACATATTGATAGATTCCTCTGCTTTGAACTGCTTACAAAACTTGCCTGGACTATGTATCACTTGTATGCTTTATTTTGGGAGGATATGGACATATTGATAGATTCCTCTGCTTTGAACTGCTTACAGAACTTGCCTGGACTATGTATCACTTGTATGCTTTGTGATCTATTTGTTGATGCAGCAAATTATGGTAGTGCTAGCGTATCTTTGCTAATGTGTCACCAGTGATTTTTCCTAGGAGCCATTAATTGACTTGGTGTCATGACATTTCTGTATCCTCCTCCCTTCTACTAGTGATGGTCTAATTTTGGGGGCCAACAGAGGTGAGGCAAAGAACCTCACCCCCCCACTGGTACATAGGCCTATCCACAAGTATGGCTATATGCTGGACCGGTAGTCAGTGACGGGTATGATCCAATTGCAGTGGTATCAACCTAAGACAGGAGGCTGACGCCTAAAAGTCAGTTTTCCCATGACGGGTAAGAACCATATGTTGAATTGGACAAACCTAACAGGCACGGTCCCTAGCCAGATTGCTTGTTACTTAAACAGAAGGGGGGAGATGCTAAGAGCCAAGTATATGATGCATGGCATTTTTGGTCGAAAGGTGACGCCAGCTAGCCATTGAGATGATATGATTATGTTAAGATTTGCATTCATATGGATATTGGACTCCTGCTGTTCACCTAGGCGGCTACGGGACTCCTGGAGAGTTCCCATTGGTTGGGGAAGTACAGTAGGAGGGAGTTCCGGGGGAGGAGCTCTCTCTGCGGGTCCGGGAGGAGGCGGCGTGGGTGGAAAAAATCTTCCCGGGCAGTACCGGACATTGGCGGCAGTTTCAAAAAATAAACTTTGTTCCTGCTTGAGTGGCTCGTGATTTTGTGCCCAGCCAGACTGCGGCATAAAGTAGACAGTATTCTAAAGTAACCAATGGGAGGAAAATTGGACAGTATTCTAATCAGGTAAAATAGGGTAACCAATGGGAGTAAACGGGGCAAGGTCTTTAATCAGATCCATATAGGGAAGAGAACACTTCAAAGCTCAGCATACAAGACCTGAATTCTGGGCTCCATAACTGTGAGAGAAGAGTTCTGTTGTTTTCAGATACAAGGTTTGTAATTCATTAGCATGGCCCCCAGGAAACCAAACAGACAATGAGTAGATACTTACTTCCACAGTGCCATGAGCTCCCCAGTGGCTGAAATGGGTTTTGATTCTGAGCAGAGCTGAATGTACTTTGAAGAGCCTGCGTATTGATGTAGCAAGGGTCATCAAAAAGATCCACTCGACATGTGTGCTTCATTAACGAGGCATCTCGCTGACAGTGCACCCCTTTCTCCTGGGCATTACCTATAGTGATTAGCAGTGATCAATTCATTATATTTTTGGTAACAGTAAATCATGTTTAAGTAGAGAAATGACAGGAAGCTATTAAGTCATGCCTACTCTAAACAAAAACTGAACACTGATTTTTAGGGTCTCACTCATAAAATCAAGACATGCACCAATCTTCAAGGAAAAGACACTTTTTCTCCGGCCTTCCTTTCCTTCTCTGCCTTGTCCCTCAGCTGACCCATTATCCCCAAAGCAGACCAAAGATAAGCAAAAAGATTCTGAAGAGGAATGGCTGGAGAAAAAACAAGAGGGGTGGGGTTGCAATTGTCTCAGCAAACAGTTCCAATCCATGGCTTGGCTGTAGTAGTAGCATAGCAATCAGAAAAACACACATATTATATAAAATCTGAATATCTATTTGTTAAACTCTTTTTCAAAAGCTTCATTACTTAATTCAAAATTCTTACTTCTTGTGAACTAAGTATATTTTTAAAATAATAAATGAATTAATAAATTAAAATTCTTAAGTATGGGAAGTTTGGTATCGGTTTTACTCTCAAAGTTTTCTCTTGCCAACCTCAGCCTTGCACCAATTGCAATATTTCATTCTGTTATTCAATGGATAGGACTCTACCTTCAGGTTATCTCCTTCTTCCCTCTTAAGCTATTCTCTTCCCGTCCACTCTATTTTATACATAGTGCCTACAATTATGTTTTAAACTGCAAATCTGGACATATTTCTCAGTTTAAAAACCTTCTGATTGCTTCCCACACTCTTTGACAAGCCGTAAACCCTGTTTTATTGTACTTGGCTCCCCTTCCTCCTTTCTCCTTCCAGATCTCTGCTTGGGGTCACACTGACCTTGCAGTATGGTCTCCATAGTAAGGCCCCTCTTCTCTGATTGACATGCTCTTCTCTCCCCTTATCCATCACTCTTGCCCTTCAGATGTCAGTTTAAACTCCTTTCTTCAGGAAAGCATTCACTGACCCTTCAAACTAGATTGGATCTCTTCTTTCCTAGTATTTTGTGCTTAACCACTGAAGCCCATACCACAAGAACAATTCATTTTTTATTTGTTATTAATTGTTGGAGTTCTGCACACATCTCAACCATATGCTCTATGAAAACAGGGATGACGTCTGCTTCACAGCTGTCACCCTGCACATACCTGGCATATAATACTGAATTCATGGACATTAGCACTACCTGATGGCGTGAAGTACTCTGTGGCATCCAGATAGTTCTTTACTAAGAATGCCAGGATAGGATATTTTGCTTTTCTGTTTAAACAAATATGCTTAAATCTTAGCTAAATGTACTATCCCATGAGGTGCACATGAAGTAGTGACATTCCATTGCTTTGCCATAAAACAGCATTAGTTCTTTATTGCTTCAGTCATTGAACTCCTCTGAGGACCTGTAGTGACACCCCTTCTTCCACAGAAAATCTTAACTAAGCTTCTTCAGAAATCTTCACCATAATTGATTTTAAGACTACCAGAAAAGAGTCTCTACAAAAGTTCAATGTAGATAAATTTCCTATTTTCCTGTTGCTCTATTTTAGTGACCTGGGAGAAATCAGCACTGCAGGTGCTGAACACCCCTTTACTAGTTTTTCACAAACACTTATCCAATATAGTAGTTTGTAAAAATGTGCTTGCAAATGCAAAATATGATAATAAAAAGACAAATCCTTTAACAAGGGCTCTGGCCATGAGCTGGAGCTTCAGAGAGATGTCTACATTTCTAAGATAAAATAAGTTACCAATTGGGCTCCACAGTAACAGCTGGCAGGGGGAGGAAAGAAAGGGGAGAAGCAGCTCTCCTCTTCTCAGGTGTTGTCCTTGAAGGGTTAACTTGCCCAAAACAGTGAAAGAAAAAGCTGCTTTTATGTGAACTTCTGCTGACTATGAACTTCTGAGCCCCTCCCCTTCCATTCTGGGCATAAAGTTCTGAAACCACCTGAACTTGGGATTCAGGGGATTAATTGATTACAGTGAAAGCTGTACACTCTGAACCTGGCTGCAGCCAAATAATATTTCCTGCTATCTTCAGTGCCTTGTCTCATCTGTCCCCTACAACAAATTTAACGCATAGTGGACCACACCTCATGGTGAGTTAAGTGCTATGATTCTGTTAACTGACAGTATAGAAACTTAAGAGTACACCAAGTAGGGGAAGCCCAGCCAGATTACATTCTTACTACCTGCTCCTCCTTTACTCCTTTTCTGTTTGTCAGCTGTTTCATGCTATCTGGTCAAGTGGTATACTTCATATGTAGGATCTCCTGAGAGAGGAGTGGGGTTTCTGTAGGGAGAGAGGTCAACAGAGCACCTCTTTTGTTTGTGTATTTTGCAACATATTACAGTTTCCATTTGCTTGGTTAAGAGGATTTATGAGTTGTATTATCTACTTTAAACTAAATTTACTTTCACAAATGGAAAGTGACTAAAAGATCACTGCAAAGAAATCAAGGATTGAAGATCAATCTTTTACTCTTAGTACAAACTTCTTCTTGGTTGCATTATGAGGTTATGAATAATAACAATATAATCAGGTGAGACTTTGGTGCCCAAAAGTTAAAATTACCAAGATTTAAAATGAAGATCTACATCTATTTTCTTTATCAGTAAATGCTCTAAACGCATACTGGGTCTCAAAATGTTATCTAATGATAGCATCTAGTTGTTCTGATTAGCAAGACTGTTAGAAAACTGTTTACCATAAATTCCAACTTCAAAGTATTCTATGTGTATTTTATAATGTCTGCATAATACACTGGCATATGTATTTATAACAAATGATTGAATAATCATTTGTTTAGGAGTTGCTGCTCATAAAAAATTATTGAAATTAGAATATGACCAAATATTCTAAATTCATATGAACCTGTTTCACACCCCTGTGGTACCTCTTACTGTGTGGCCTGAAGCAAGTTAAGTAACCCCACCCCATACCCCACACCCACCAAGATTCAGTTTTCATATCTTTAAACTAGAGTCATGAGGATTAAAGGAACTAATGTTAGTGAGACACTGAACATAGACTTTGCCTTTTGGTAGGCAATCAATAAATAGTTATCATAGTGCTCAGCTGTTTATTTATTCATAGATGCTAAGCCCCTATACATGATATTTATCTCTTACTGCAATAACCCTCCCCATTCTTTAACTCCTGTTTGTCCTGTACAACTCCGCCCTGAAACTATTTAAAACCTGAACCTTCAGAAAGCTTTCTCCTGAGTTCTTCCTTCCTTCAAGTTGGGTTAGATGCCACTCCATAATATGTTTTATCTGTTTACTTGTCTATCTTTCCCCTCCAGGTCACAAATTCCTTGAGTCCTAAAGAAGAAAGACTAGAACAAAAATTTTTTTAAGTAGATCTTGCATCTTCATTACCTGTTTATTACTCAGAAGAAAAATAGCTAAATGAACAAATGACTGAATGTCTATTCTGTTTTCCTATCTTAGCATATTTTACCCCATCATGTTCTGAGGATCCTGAATCAACCTTTAACATATCTGCTTCTTCCCAAAGTATTAGCCTGAGTTGACCACATCAAATATACCATTCAGAAGGATTACACAGAAGCCTTGATGTCTGTATACAGTCTCTCCTGAAAACTACCATTGCTTTTTTTTTTAAAATGCAACATCATACTGAAGTTGGCAATGTTGTCTTAAATTTTTAAAAAAGGCACCCCACCCAGTACCCAAATTTAACATCATTCTAGGCTAAAGTATATGGTTGATGAGAGCTTAGTCACATATGCCAGCCATTATGCATTCCAAAAGCTCTCTGTGCCAAATATTACTCTGAAAACCTATTCAACCTGCCTAAGAGAAGATTTGTGGCAGAAAATAAATATATACACCATATATGTACTGTAACAAAATTTTCAAGTGTAAGCCCTTAAGGTTTATGGAACTTTAACACCATTTTGATTTAGAATATCAACATTTCCATTTAACTTGAAGGTTTGGGAAACATTATTATACTTTGCTAATTATTTTTTTTCCATGCGGAAAAAATTTAGTGCTAAGGATAGAGATTATTTCTGTGTTTAGAACAAATACAATTAAATCCTTCAATAACCTATTGCAATATTTATAATACTCCCAAAATTCAAGTTTTAAGTCAATATTTGAATAAATAAATGTCTTGGGAGGAAAAATCCAAACCTTATTAAAAATATTTATATAGGTGTCTCTCAAATGCTTACAAATGCAGCTCTGGAAAATGCCATAAAAACTATATATTTGCTGTTCTGGCAACTGGCTAATTTGCTCGTTGGTCAAGAATTTCAGATCACTTTTTAAACACATGCCCAGGAGTCACAGGAAGGTGATATAAACCTGAAATGTGAACCTGACTTATGGTTATCTAGGGATGAAAGGACATTACAGTAGGAAAATGCCTTTTGCCACAATAGAAGGGACCTTTCTTGTAGCCTCTGGAGCATGGGTTGAATTCCTCTATCCCACCAGGATTTTAGTGGCCAAGATTGGTTTTTTTTGTTTGTTTGTTTTTTGGTACCAGTGATTGAACCCAGCGGCCCTTACCACTGAGCCATATCCCCAGCCCATTTTATTTTGTTTTGCTTTGCTTTTTGTTTTGAAACAGGGTCTTGTTGCTCAGGGACTCACTAAATTGCTGAGGTTGGTCTCAAATTTGCAATCCTCTTCCTCAGCCTCCCAAATTGTTGTGATTCCAGGCGTGTCACTGCACCCAGCTAGTGGCTAAGATTTGGCAAGAAGGCTTTCTAATATTATGATTCCTCATCAAAAACAATGTTGTAGTTTAGGGACTAATCGTGGAAGAATATATCTAGTGGAGGACTTTTTTCAATTACAAACACCATCTCTCATTTCCCCAAGACTCTGCAAGGTTCGCAGTTAATCATTACCATAGAGCCACCATGATGAAAGGCAGTAACAGAATTTTAACTGTATTTTTCATAATGAAATATACATTTATGCTCCAGTTTAAGCAAACCAGAATAGTATCATGTAGTGTAATTGTGTAAGAGGCATCATTGCTAAAATTATTTCTATGGAAAAACATCCCAGGTCTAAACAAACTTTTATTATAAAGACTACTTGTGTGTTTGGATCTGCTTATGGTGGCTTAGGGCATATAAATGCCACATATGACATAAGAAGTTACACTGTTGGTTTAAGTAAGAAATAAAACCAAGATAATAAAAAACGATCAATTTTGGATTCTATAACTAAGCTTTACTTACAAAAAGAAAAATCTTGAACAAGGTTAAAATGATGCCTCTGTTAATTCCTTCATAAATTTATTCTTTTGGACGAAGAATAAAATGTAAAAAATAAAAATCAAGATGAGAGCTCTTGGGAGAAGGGGAGGAGGAGGAGCAGAAGGAGAAGAGGAGGAAAAGGAAGAACAAGAAGAGAAGGCGGAGGAAACAGAAGGAGGAGGAAGAGGGAGGAGGAGAAGGGGGAGGGGGGAGGAGAAGAAGGGGGAGGGGTGGAAGAGGAGGGAAACATGACACTTTCCTCCAATAGTTGTATTGTGATTTACAATACTGTACTAATTCTAGAAGTTGATAATTTTCATTCAGTGAGTTCTCTTCAGAAGCTGGGTGACTGAGGATGCAAGATATGATCATGATGACTGTTTAATGGAGAGGAGGGAAACAAGCTGAAAAGGGAGGTATCTGGGCAGGAGTAAAAACTTTCATGTTCCTTAGGATATTGTTACAGGTTCAAGACTCATTTTTCTTCTCTGCCCCATGCTGTCTCTGCCCACAGTCCGGGTGCCAGCACACTTAGTTCTGAAGCTTATTCATTTTCATTCTTTCTGTTTCTCCCTGTCTTTTTCTCTCCCTCCCTTTCTTTCCCTATCTTTTCCACTGTACCTGGATAATTCCTACTTATCCCTCAGATCTTGATTTTGCTGTCACTTCCTTTGGAAGACCTTCTGTAGTTCCCTAGATTAAATAGGTTTCCTACTATTTGTTCCCATATCATCTTGGGCTTTGTGACATTCATTACATTTGTTAGCATCTGTTCATGTGTGTCTTTCTGACTAACCTGCAAAGTACATGAGTGCTAGTTTTGTCTATCCCTAGCAGCTAGCACAGTGCCTGGTCCATGAGAAGTCTTCAATAAATATCACTGAATGAACTGCTGAATAAGTGAAGAATATATACATAAGATTAAAAAGGACACAGAAATATTTTCAAGGAAGCTCAGCACAGGGAGATGTTTACAATATTACAGGTTATCCATGGTATGTCCCTAACTGTTAAATCCCTGGGTTAAGAATTTCCTGGGTGAAGGAAAAGAAAGAGGGTAGGAGGAATTACAGATCTTAGCATAATTTTAAAAAGACATTCACATTTACAATTATTAGCTTGATTAGTCATATTATTAAGAATCTGTTTAGAGTTTTAAGTAATCTTGAAGAATGCCATGATATTTTAATCAGGAGTCATGTTTTTAAATAAGTTAAAATACTGCCTTAGCTTACTATGCCTTTATTTATTTATTTGTTTGTTTGTTATAGGTGAACACAATATCTTTATTTTGTTGTTATGTGGTGCTAAGGATTGAACCCAGTGCCTCATGCATGCTAGGCAAGAACTCTACCTCTGAGCCACAACCCCAGCCCTTATTATTCCTTTTTTTTTTTTTTTTAGGATGGAAGAGAGTGATAATCAGTTACACTAGAAACAATAAATCCTCATATGTCCCTCCACTGTGTAAAAATAATAAAATTAATAGATTGCACTGGCATAATTGCATAGGAAATATAAATATAAAATATATCCTTGAAGTGACTACTTTGTAGATGGCAATCTCCTATTATTATGTTTAGAGTTTTAAGTAATCTTGAAGAATGCCATGATATTTTAATCAGGAGTCATGTTTTTAAATACATTAAAATACTGCCTTAGCTTTAGATCTGGTTATCCAATTCTGTCCTCCACTGCATTATTTATACTGTTCAGTCATCTCCCCCTCTAAAGCTGCAAAACTTTCCTTCCCATATAAATATTTTATACAACTTTAAGAATGAAAGGACTAACTGGCAATATAACTTGTTTTATGAAAATGTATTTCCAATCTGACGGCTGATGTCCTGTTTGCATTGTGAACAAGTTTTGCCTAACATTAATGATCACACACAGCAATAAAACATGTAGTACCCTAAAATAAATAAATAAATAGACAAATAAATAAAACAAAAACATGTAGTACCCTGGTAAGTATGGAGCAGATGGGCCCCTAATTGGTACTCTCACATTTCAAGTACCCTTTTGTTTCCTTTGCCAACCTGGAACAAAGGTTTTATCTTAATCCTAAAGAATTTGACAGGCAGTTTTCATAATATTAGTTTACTGTTTGGTCTTTGAAATGAAAATCCCTTGAGTTTTGAGCAGAGACAGCACCGTTCCAGAAAACAAAGTTTTCATAATGTCAGAGAAGTGATAGACTCCATATTGCAAAATCATCAGCATGATGGATCACACAAGAACAAGAGGGAACCACAAGCCTTTCTAGTAATACATCTGTGCATTCTGGGCCTCTCTGGGAAGACTTCAGCAAAAGGATTGTGTGTTTAGTTATATATACACGACTTTTCCATAAAGATTTTAAGAGCAAGGGCCACACACATTCATATGACTTAAAAGGGATCAGGAGGTAGCAGATGGGAAAAGACTCTGTACCTACCTATTGCCCTGCTTTGTTCCAGACAGTTCTCATATACACTGCTGCACTTGGAGTTTCCAGGCTAAATGAAAATCAAATTGTGAAACATTATTTTTTTTCTCTTTTTCTTTTTCTCTCTTCTTTCCACATTTTTATTGGTGCGTTTAAATGGTGAAACATTTATGTACACATGCATAAATTTTAAAAAGAAAAAATACTTATAATACTCCCAGAGGAATATAATAGGTAACTTCACTTTCTAACACAAGAAATGCCAGGTCAGAAACTGAGATTCTGGATGGGGAGAGCATACTCTTTTCATAGTATTGCTTTGGAGTTAGAGAGGTGGGTCTGATCGTGTAGGGGGGTGATCATAAAGACTGCTAATGTCCTGTGTCCTCTGTGCTTCCTTTTCTGTTTGGGAGTTCACATTTTAGGACTTAAAGTCTCAGACAGAAAGTGACTTTCAGGACATTGCATAAACAAGGGCCATGCAGCCAACATTCCACCTAACTTTGAATTGACAGACTGGAACCCTATTCTACTGAGGTTTTTAACCAAGCAAACTTATTCTTAAAAATCTCACCCAATAAAAGGGCTTCAATCATTCCTATATATGTAGCTGTCTTCAGCAATGGAATGGGGATCAACTAATGCCTTTGAGAAGGGTAATGTCTATGCTTTAGAAAGATTTATCTGGAGGGCTAGGGTTGTGGCTAGTGGCAGAGCATTTGCCTCACATGTGGGAGGCACTGGGTTCGATCCTCAGCACCACATAAAAAAATAAATATATTGTGTTCACCTACAACTAAAAAATATTTTTTAAAAAGAAATATTTATCTGGCAATACTGTGTAGGAGGGTTTGAGGAATGAGTCTGGAGACAGGAAAGGAGCTTTCAGAACCATCTAGGCAAGAGAGGACCAGAATTTAAAAGGATAACAGGAATGAAAAAGTTTTAAGTATCTTCAAAAGACATTTTCATGGGAGTAATCTTGTCTTGAAAACAAAGTCAATATGGAACCAAAAATGTGATAAAAACAAAAGACAATGGATTCATGAAAAAGTTGCAAAGCCATAATAAATATGAATAAATCAGTGCAAGAATTGAGTTTGAAGTCGAGGAGAAAATGCCAAATTCAACTTTTATATAAATAAGCTTGGTAATACAACTTGGCATTACAGCTGGAGAGGTAAATAAGGGCTGAAGACAGAAGGTGGAGGAAGTATGTGCACAGGTGGCCTGCTAGAGGTAAGATGAGAGCCGAGGGTAGAGCCTCAAAGAGTGCTTACATTGTAGAAAGGTGGGGCTGGGATTTTCAGGAGAGACGATAGAAGAAAATAAGAGATGAAAAGAAGATACAACTTGCTTTGAAATGTGTTCATAATAAGATGGATCAATGAACGATAAACGGCAACATGTGATAAAGCAAATACAGTAAAATGTGAATTGTAGAAACCAGATGTTGATTATGTGAGTGTTCACTATATAGTTCTTTTAACTTTTCTGTACATTTGAAACATTCATAATAAAATGTTGGAGAAAGGAAGGTAGGTAGGCAGGCAAGCAGAAAGGTAGACAGGCAGTAACTAGAAATGTGGGAAAAAAATGACAAGATGGAAGGGCTTTGAAAGCTAAGATAAGAGATCTCTAAAAAAGAAGAGGTAGCCAACATGCCAAATGCTGTAGACAGATGCAAAATACAGAGAGGAAAACAGATTTAAAATTAAAGCAGATTATCATTGTAAAAGTAATTTATTTCAAGTTGTCAAGCAGAGTTCAAATCCTAACAGTATAATGTAGATAGGAAAGCAAAGACAGAGGCAATTCTTTCCGGAAGTTTGTGAGTGAAAGGAAGGTAAGAAAGAGGTAGGACATTATTAGTTGGATTGTAGGAGTCCAAGTTTATTTGCAGAAGAGAAAGAACTGACAGAGGATAAATACTGAGACAGAAATTAATGGACAGGACAAGGGTAGATTGAAGAGATTTGGATCAAAAACACAGGGGGAAAATTAGCTTTGGAGACAGTTGCTAAGAAAGAGAAGCAAGGAGAACACAGGAAGACTTGGGGATGGGAAAGGGTGAAATTGAGGATAATATGTTGGATGGCCTGGTCTTTCCAGTGAAGTGAGATATGAGACTGCTGAGGCTGTGGTTGGTGGACTGGGAGTAAAAATGATCTGGTACAGGCTCTGACTATGATTCACTCTCCCACCAACCATTTGAAAAAGATGAGACTTTCCCTAAATTGGCATTTGGAAACCCTCAAATGAAATGCTGTAGTGATAGGGCCATAGTTACGCTGCTGGTTCCATAACAATAAAACATTACTTACTAAATAGCATAACTTTTCACAGCGTATTGGGCAATAAGCCATTTGTTCTGTAGTTTGAACTTTGATCCGCACATCTGAAATGCCACCTGCAGGTGGCTGCTTCCCTGGGATTTCATTGTAGTATTCATGATCTTCTCTCTCTTCTGAAAGACCATCAATATGCACCTCCTCACTGTAAAGGAAAAAAAAAAGAAAGAAAGAAAGAAAAGAAACCCTAAGAGGTTGGGCAGGAATTCAAGTGATGTAAAGGATGCAAAGGGAGTAGAACCAAGCAAATCATCCTGAAAACCTTTGCATTTGTGTTTTAAGTGTATAGCTGTGCTACGTGATAGCAAACTTCTGGATGGAAGCAACCAGATGGTTGAGTTGTTTAGTTTTTGTAGACAATCAAAGTGGAGTAAGCAAAAAAAAAAAAAGTGCCAAGGGTGATGCTTTGTGTCTCCCCTCAGGAATAATAAACTCTCTAAATATAAGGCATTTTTGTCATAAAATGCAAAGGCTTTCTGGGTATCTCCAGCAGGCTTCAATTGTTGCATTTTGGAAATGTTTTGCTCAAGGAAAATTTAGATATTGTTCTTTGGGTAGAAGACCTGGCCCAGTTTATTAAACTAAGATGGAAAAAGACTAAGAACACTATGGCTAGCTATCTTGTCTTCACAGATCCAGACAAATATATGGGACTCATAAGGAAATATTAGAACCATATGTAGTAAGTGGGTACATTTATATAAACATGCAATTGGTTTTAAAACTGAAACAGGGTAAAGAAGAAACAAATAGGCTTTTCTTTCAAATTAGAAGTAATAAAAATTTGTTATAAAAAAGAATATATCAAGACTATTTGGAACAAGCAGATTCTACTGACAACTCACAAAGTTTTGTTGAGTTCATTATACATAAAACAAAATGATAGCACTAAGACCAATGTGCTATTCTGGAAAAATTCAGCATCAAGGCTTCTGGTAAGGGTTCTCATTTGCTACCCTAGACTACCTCATTAAGGGACATCTCCAAGCCTAGTGTTTGCAAGCCAGAGGCTTTGCTGCATTCCATACATGGTGGAGTCTAAGACACCTAAAAGAGTTCAGCTTTCATTCTGAACTTTCTGTGCTTTAGATAGTACAACGAGATCATTGGGTCATGTACTATTCCACCCGCTGCCACAATTTAGTGAAAGCTGATCTATTTATACTGCAAATTAGCAAGCAAGAAGTTCTATAGTAGACATTTGATTCTTATTATTTTGTTCTTGGTTCTTGTTTTTACATAAGAGATCTGGGGTTTAAAAAAAATCCAAAGAACTTGTTGATGTTTATTATTTTATAATTGTATGTAATTCACAGCTTTCTGTTACACTAGAGAAACAGGGCTGATTGTTTATTACTTTTATTGTCTCCTGTAATCTTGTTACAAAACAAGAGGAGATATCTTTATAAATATGAATGGAAGAAAACAGAAAATGTCACTATAATTTTGTACTGAAACTGCACCTAATTATAAGAAAATAATTACTAATTTCCTTAGTCAATTTTAAAATATATTAATTTTTAAAATAGAAAGCAAGTCAAATAATCACAGAACTCTTGGCTGACCTTTCACAAGAAGTATTCAAAGAAGGATTTTTCAAGTACTGTTTAAACCGGAGTTCAAAAGCCTGCCCAATAGTACTTATGACATCTTGGGCCATTCCATTGCGGCATTCTAATATGTGGCAGGCTGTGAGAAGAGATACAAAAAAAATTATAACAAATTTCCAATCAGGTAAGATTATATAAAGTTAAAATACTTCCAGAATATTAATTGGTAATTGAACAAAAGGCAGCAATAGGTTTACAGCTCTCTTCAGAGAGAAATAATGAGGAATACTTCATATTTCATATAAATCAATGAGAAAAATAATATTCAGTTTTATATCTAAAGATTTCCAAACACAAATTTTGGTCCCAAGACAGGTATTTTGGCCCACATTTTAATCAAAATAGACTGTCATGACTAATGATATGACAAATATTTATATACTATCTCTTGAATTCAATGCAGGAGATCTTAACATAGTACCTGACAAGAAGATGGAATTTGAGGTCTCGTGTTTGTATCGCATATTTCAGAAGAAAAAAGATAACTTTCCAAACCTATTCCAAACATGGGGGATGAGTTGCTGGTAAAAATAGGGGCTTTGGAATATCCCTTTCTCTAGTCACCCTTTTTGCCCTGGCATTGCTATTATTATAAAGCAGTGGTAAGTACAATCATGGCCATCTTTGAAATCCCACCAATGAATTTCTCTAATAAGCATTAAAATCAAAATCTGGTGATGCTATCATTACCAGAAGATATTAAAGTTCTTACTGGGTACCTTTCTGAGAAGCTTTTACTGGGAAGAGGCTAATTTTTACATGTAAAATAAATAAGGGGTGGAGGCATCCACCAGCATCTCAAAATTACATGAGTTAGAAAATCTGCTGCTATTATGTAAAAACAAGAGCTTGTGTTTACAGTACAGACTATAAATTTATCTCCCCACCACATATAACAACATTCTTGATTTGGCTGGAGTATGGTGTCAAATTTAGGGCCTTGAATATAAAAATATAATGGACTGAGTTTCATAACAATGACTTAGAGTCATTAGAATGATTTAAAGATTGAGTCAATAAATCTTATGAGGGGGCAAAAAAGAACTTTTGTATAGCCTGAAGAATTGAGGGATGAAGAAGACACTTGATATCAGTTTAATATACATAAGAATACTATTAAAAATGTCAGCTATGCTCTCAGAATAGTAAAGAAAAAATGTGATAAGTTTAAGGGAGTGCATGGAAAATTAAATTAAATACCAGGGAAAGCATCTTGGGTCTCAGAATTTTTAAACCAACACTGGAAACAATTACTACAAGGGAAATATGAGGCAAGAAGAGATAACTGTCTTTGTGGAATGGTTTAATGGCATTAACTTGGAAGCAAGATTTTATGCCTTGTATTGTCTTGGAAAGGATATCACGTTTAATTAAAAGGCAACCCATTCCCATCTTACAGAATTCATAGAGCTGATAAACAGTAAATTATAGAACCCGTAACAGTGTTTCTTATACTGATATTGATAATCATCTCATGGAATCTCAGATATTCTCATTCCATAATTAATGTGACTTTTATTTAAGGGAATTATTTCTCTATAAACACTTTTGCAAGAATGTGTGCTTGTAAAACTCAGTTAAGAATACCTGTAAATACACAACCTTCTCACCAAAAGAAAACATTTGGTCTATATTTAGATTGCCATTTTATACTGTCCCTTTAGTTTTCTCTACAGCAGCTTGTCATAGTGACAAACTCATAAGGGACTTACAAGGGACTTAAAAATACTTGTTGAATAAATACTTGTTTCCCTGAAACACATCTATATTTTTACTTTAAGAAATTAACTTGGATTTTATTGAAGTGAAATCTACCATGAATCCCCATAGTAAGGCATGTTTTTATAGTCATTGAATGAAAAATGATTGCTTGAGTCATTTTTTGGAAATATAGTCTTTCTTTCCTAGCCAGTGCTCATATACTAAGATCTACAAAGTACCCTTTGAGATATATCCTCCAGTTGAACCAAGAGAAGTCATGTTACATTCTACAAAAAGGTAATTCATTTTGTTTTTAATCGTATACGTTCATGATCCAATTAAAAATAAAATCAGAAATTATATCAGAGAACAATTTTTGTAATTTTATTTTTTCTTAAGGTTGAAGATGTTAAGGAGTGAAGATGAGGAAATAATGAGAGAGACAAGAGATTCAGTTGTAAATAAATAAGAAAAACAAAATTGCACTTCCAGTGAAAGAGCAAAGAGAATAAGGATATTTACAAGAATTCTGTGCAAAGACTCAGATCTGAGTTCAAGTTCCAATTATGCTACCATCTTTGTGACCCTGAACAAGCCACTTCGTGGCAAGGTCCTTGCTTACCAAGACAATGCACTGACTGATATCTTTTTTAAAATATTTTTTTTAGTTGTAGTTGGACACAATACCTTTATTTTGTTTATTTATTTTTATGTGGTGCTGAGGATCGAACCCAGTGCCTCACATGTGCTAGGCGAGTGCTCTGCTGCTGGGCCACAACCCCAGCCCCACCAGCTTATCTTTGAAGTCCCTTTTTGCTTTATAAAAATCCTATCCTTTTTCTGTCATAGTAGCTTTTTTATGTTTTTTAATACATAACAGTAGAATATATTTTGACATATTATACATATATGGAGTACAACTTCCCATATATCTGGTTGTACATGATGTGGAATTACACTGGTCATGTATTCATATATGAATATATATGAACATAGAAAAGTAATGTCTGATTCATTCATCTAACTTTCCTACTCCCAACTCCTCTCCTTTCCCTTCATTCCCTTTAGTCTAATCCAAAGTATTTCTATTTTTCTATACCCATCCTTACTGTGAGTTAACATCCGAATATCAGAGTTTTCGTTTGGGGAGATTGGCTTATTTCACTATTCATGATAGTCTCCAATTCCATCTATTTACCAGCAAATGCCATAATTTCATTTCTCTTTATGGCTGAGTAATATCCCATTGTGTACATAAACCACGTTTTCTTTATCCATTCATCTGTTGAAGGGTACCTAGGCTGGTTCCATAGTTTAGCTATTGTAAATTGAGCTACTATAAACATTGATGTGGCCATGTTACTATAGTATGCTGATTTTAAGTACTTTGGGTGTACACCAAGGAGTGCGATAACTGGGTCAAATGGTGGTTCCATTCCAAATTTTCTGAGAAATCTCCATACTGCTTTCCAGATGCACCAATTTACAGTCCCACCAGCAATGTATGAGTGTATCTTTTTCCCCACATCCTCACCAACATTTATTGTTACTTGTATTCTTGATAATTTCCATTCTGACTGGAGTGAGATTACATCTCAGTATGGTTTTCATTTTGCATTTCTCTAACCACTAGCCACTAGAAATGTTGAACACTTCCTTTGCTCATTTATTGACTAAGGTTTTTTTGTGTGTGTGCGTGTGTGTGTGTGTGTGTTAAATTTTTTGAGTTCTTTATATATCTTAGAGATTAATGGTCTATCTGAGGTGCAGGTGGCAAAGATTTTTCTCCCATTCTGTAGGCTCTCTCTTCACATACTTTATTGTTTCCTTTGTTTTGAAGAAGCTTTTTTAGTTTGATTCCATCCCATTTGTTGATTCTTGATTTTACTGCTTGTACTTTCTTGTTAAGAAAGTTGGTTCCTAAGTCAACATGATGAAGATTTAAGACTACTCTTTCTTCTATTAGGTGCAGGGTCTCTGGTCTAATGCCTATGTCCTTGATCCACTTTGAGTTGAGTTTTGTGCAGGGTAAGAGATGGGGATTTAATTTCATTTTGCTACATATGGATTTCCATCTTTCCTAGCACCATTTGTTGAAGAGGCTATCTTTTCTACAGGAAAAGAAGAATTCAAAAACTATCCCTGTTTGCCAATGACATGATTCTGTACTTAGAAGACCCAAAAAAACTCCACAAGAAAACTTCTAGAGCTCCGAAGTAAATTCAGAAAGGTAGCAGAATATAAAAATAACACCCATAAATCAACTATTGTCCTATATATAAGTGATGAATCAACTGAAAAAGAAATTAGGAAAATTACCCAATTCACAATAGCCTCAAATAAAAAAATAAAATATTTGGGAATCAAATCTAACAAAAGAGGTGAAAGACCTCTACAATAAAAACTACAGAACACTAAAGAAAGAAATTGAAGAAGACCTTAGAAAATGGAAAGATCTCCCGTGTTTTTGGATAGGCAGAAATAATATTGTCAAAATGGCCATATTACCAAAAGAGCTAGAAATATTTTTTTAATATTTATTTTTTAGTTGTCATTGGACACAATATCTTTATTTATTTATTTATTTATTTTTATGTGGTGCTGAGGATCGAACCTAAGGCCCCGCACATGCTAGACAAGCACTCTACCACTGAGCCACAATCCCAGCCCAAAGAGCTAGAAAGATTTAATGCAATTCCTACTAAAATTCCAATGATGTTCTTCATAGAAATAGAAAAAATACTCATGAAATTTATTTGGAAAAGTAAAAGACCCAGAATAGCCAAAGCAATCTTTAGAAGAAAAGTGAAGCAGGAAGCATCACAATACCAGAGCTTAAATTATACTACAGGGCTGTAGTAACAAAAATGGCATGGTATTGGCACCAAAACAGACAGGTAGACTCATGGTACAGAATAGAAGGCACAGAGACAAAACCATATAGACACAATTATCTCATACTAGACAAAGGCACCGTAAACATACATTGTCATAGTTCTTAAATCCACTGAGGACAAGGACGATGCATGTGGGCCTACAGGAAGAATGAATAAACCAAACAGGCTGACCATCCTCTGTTATTTCTAACATATTTTCAAAATGATTTATTTATCTCAGCTTCTTTGATTCTGATACCTGGGCAGATTCTAAGAATATAATTTTCTGTATTTCTTCAGATAACCCTGTTACTGGCATATTACTTTTTGAGGAGATTAACAGAAAAAAAAAAACCCAAACAGTGGTTCATGTTCCTTTACATAAAATAAGTGACAATGGACAAATAGACTGACTATGTGCAGATACTTTACTCAGTCTTACCTCCTTCAGGAAGCACAAGTATTTAAAAAATGATACTGTCACCACTCACAGACACTATTTATTTTTATATGGTGCGGAGGATGGAACCCAGTGCCTCACACATGCCAGGCAAGCGCTAAACCACTGAGCCACAACCCCAGCTCCTAGTCCAAGTTTTATTCAGGAGTAAGAGAAGGATTTATCCCAGGGAAGAGAACTAGCCATTTGGAGAATAAAATGGTTAGTTGGTTTCATTGGTACACCCTGAGTCTTGCTCATTCAGCATGTGTGTGAAAACAGTCTTTTTAAAAATTGATCATGACTACATATAACTATAAAGTTCTAATAAAAGAACAAAGAAAAAAACACACAAAAAAGTCTATTTCCTTGTAAAAAATCCATCTATTCTTTGTGACTCTTTAGGAAAGATATAGTGACTCTTGGTAATAGTAATAGTCAGCAGGTGACTGTCATTTAGCTTACTTTTTGGGAACACACCCAACTTGTAGAAGTAATTTTAGCATTTCAAAATGGCAAATCATATTGGTTGTCTTTTACCAAAATATTCTCTCATACTTTTATTCTTAAATTCATTTAAAGATAAATAAAAAAATGAACATAAAAAATAAGATAAATAAAATTGGTCATGAACCAGTATAGGGTGGGTTTTAAATCACATAAATATGCCATTTCTCAGTATCTCCAAAAGCTTGGCTAAGAATTGCCCAACCTACAGCTAAAGGGAAGAAAGAAAGACAATATATAAAACTTCCCAATCCCCCTAAAGAGTGTGACTTTTGCCAGGCGCAGTGGAGCACGTCCAGGAGGCTGAGGCGGAGGATCATGAGTTCAAAGCCTGCTTCAGCATCTTAATGAGGCCCTAAGCAACTCTGCAAGACTCTGTCTCTAAATCAAATACAAAAATGGGCTGGGGATGTGGCTCAGTGGTTAAGCACCCCTGGCTTCAATTCCCTGTTACCAAAAAAAAAAAAAAAAAAAAGTGACTTTTAGTGACATAACTTTGGCATGAGATCTAAGCTTTGCTCTCCAGATCTGTAGATCTCAGATGCAGATCTAGATTCTTTTCATCCCACTTTGATTCCAGGCAGACCCACAGTTCTACTATTTGGTATCAAGCACGATACTAAGATTTAAAAGATTCATCTTCTGTTGTTCTCATTTTCATCTGGTTTCCTAACTGGGTAGTCATGCAAGAGGATGAGAACTGATTCTTACGGAACAACAGATCCTTCTTTGGTAGTTTTACTTGTTTTGGACAGTTTTACTTGTTTTTGTTAGAAAATTCTAAATTCAAAAGTTTAGCTTCTTGGGTCATCCACCAGATGGTGCTGTGGGATTGCAACAGGGAGTACTACACCTTAGGAAAAAGGAGCTCAAAGAAGCCGGCCTGGTGTCAGTTCATGGTTAAGGGATGTCACCAGTGCGATAGTCCATGTACTTCATAACCGCGACATAAATATAAATTAAGTCTCCATTTAATTGTTTTAAGTTTTGTTTAGTGTTTGTTTGTTTGTTTGTTTTTTAAACTTTCTTCAGAGACTCAGAACTATGGTCTTCCTATATCCATATAATTCTGATAAACTGGGGCCTCTTACAGACTAAATCCAGAGAAAATATTCAGACCTTCCTGGACTGCTACACACTTGGAGTAGAATTAGAAGAATATGGATTTCCTCATTGACAGCAATTACAGAGGAAAGCTGTATTAGTCACTAGGTAAACTCAAAACATTCTTACTGGAAATTGCCTTTTCAACAGAAAGGGCCTTTTATAAAATGAAGAGTTCACAAAAGGGTCCTAGCTAAGATGGGGGAAAAAATGACAACTGTCTGATTTGCATGCACTAATGTGAAAGATGAATTAAGCACATGGGAGACAGTGGGAACATTGAGGATTACTAGCAGGATGCCTGGTCTCCTCTGCCCACCTCCACTTCCTGTCAGTCATACTCTCAGCCTCATCCCTGCCATCTGGCTCCTGGCTTCACTAGTCCACCAAAATTCTGCTTCCCAAGGTGAATTTAATTTCAGGACTGAATTGCATTTGCCATCTAAATTTCCCTAATGTCTTCTCCGGGAGAAACTTGCCATTCTTTGTTCTTGGGAAGCACTCATCTTCTGATTTCCTTCTCTTCTGCTCCTGACTACTCTGGAGCATCATACTATCTTTGACTTCTCCCATTCCCTAAAATCCTCAGCCTTCTTCTTTCTAGATTCCTTCTTTGGTGATCTCATTAACTCTTATAGTTATATTCTAGCTTTTACAAACCTGCACTGAAGGTGTTCTTTTTCTCTCTCCCTGGATCCCTCCCCTCTTTACCTTTTTTTCTTCCTCTGTCTCCCTACTCTCAAGACCCACTCCTTGGGCTTCTCCTGTCTGCCATTTTTACCTAGATGGACCAAATTCACTAGGTAATTTTATAACATCATCTTTATGGTTTCATTATTTTTAATCAAGGATTTAGAACATTTTTTCTAATGTTTGTAATGTTCATTGTAAAATTTTTAGAAAATTTAAAAAGTACTAAAAAGAAATAAAAATTGCACAAAATCTTACTATCTAAGGACAACCACTATTCATAATTTGGAATGTGTCTTTCAACCTTTTTTGTGTGTGTATCTTCACCCCAAAACTTACCTGGGGTCACACTAATCATACTGCTTCAGATCCTGCTCTCTGTACTTAATAGCATTAAGAATATTTTCCACACATCATCACTTACTCTTCAAAATAGTCTTAATTAATGCATAATAATATATGATATGGATCCAGCTGAATGATTTTCCATTTATAAATATTTAATTATTTTTATTTGTCCTGTTATATAAATAATATGACAATGATCTGTATTGCTTAATCTTTGTGCATGTCCTAATTACTTCCTCAGAAGTGACACTGCTGGTTTGAACATGTCTTCATTGATGCAAACTGTCAAATTGCTCTGAAAAATGCTTGAATTTATACTTTTTATCAGCAGTGTTCAAATGTTAATTACTACTCACATTTTGCCTTTTTTTCAATGTTTGAAATTTGAAAATAAAATATGGTGTTAATTATAATTTATGTGTCTTTGATACTGAGACTAAATTTTTTTTCCCCAAAATGTTTCTTAGTGCCTTGTAATGTTCTTTTGCTCAGGATCTGGAATTGGTCCTTCCTCATATTGTCTGGTTACCTTAAGAAAATACCTTACTTTTCTCAAGTCCAAGGTTTTTTTTTTTTTTTTTCTGTAAAAAAAGGAATAGGCTGGGGATATAGCTCAGTTGGTAGAGTGCTTGCCTCACATGCCCAAGGCATTGAGTTCAGAGCTAGCACCACAAAAAAAAAAAAAAAAGAAAAAGAAAAAAATTTTAAAAAAAGGAACAGTGTTGTGACCTACCTTAATACGATTATTGTTATGATTAAATGACTAAATGTGGACAAAATACTCTGAAAATGCCTGACATATGGTGAGTGTGCAACACATAGTAGCTATTTTATTTGCCCTATTTTTCCATTGTGTTGCTTGTCTTTTTCCTATTTTTGTTGAGAATTCCCATTTCTCTAGTGATACCACTCCAAATCATACAGCATAATAAAAATAGCTACAATTTATTACTTATTTACAATAAGTCAAACATTGAGATATTTGCATTGCAAACAATTCTCATAGAGTCCCTGAGAATATTTGATTTCTATTTCTACATCAACCTTCATGTCTAAATAATCATCAAAAACTTCAACCTACAAATTTGGTCTAAACTTCCCTTCCCTAGGTCCTTACCTCTCACCCTCAACCTGCACAAAAACAAACTCAAAATGGATCAAAGATCAGTCAACAAATGCATAAAAAAATGTTCAACGTCACTAGTAATTAGGGAAATGCAAATCAAAACTACTTAAATATTTCATCTCACTCCGGTCAGAATGGCAATTATCAAGAATACAAAGCAACAGTAAGTGCTGGTGAAGATGTGGGGAAAAAGGTGCACTCATACATTGCTGGTGGCACTGCAAATTGGTGCAACCACTCTGGAAAGCAGTATGGAGATTCCTTGGAAAACTTGGAATAGAAACACCATTTAACCCAGCCATCCCACTTCCTCAGTCTATACCCAAAGGACTTAAAATCAGCATACTATGGTGAAACAGTCATATCAATGTTCATAGCAGCTCAATTCACAATAACTAAATGTGGAAGCAACCTAGATGCCCTTCAATAGATGAATGGATAAAGAAATTGTGGTATATATACACAATGGAATATTATTAAGTATTAAAAGAGAATAAAATTATGGCATTTGCAGGTAAATGGATGGAGTTGGAGAATATCATGCTAAGCCAAGAAGGGCAATCCCCCAAAACTAAAGGCTTAATCTTCTCTCTGATAAATGGATGCTAATCCATAATGGGGGGGCATGGGAAAAAATGGAAGAACTTTGATTGGACAAAGGGGAAGGAAAGGAGAGAAGTGGGCATGGGAGCAGGAAAGATGGTGGAATGAGATAGACATCATTACCCTATGTACATGTATGACTGCACATATAGTGCAACACCCCATCATGTACAACCAGAAAAATGAAAAGCTGTGCTCCATTTGTGTACAATGAATCAAAATGCATTCTTCTGTCATATAGACCTAATTAAAATAAATAAATAAATCATTTAAATAATAATAATAATAATAATAAAGGAAGCATTACAAGACATTAAGAAATAGATCAAAGACCCAGGAATTGGATCAGAAACTATGCAACACTTATAAGAAAATATAGGGTCAACACTCCAACATAAAGGTGCAGGTAACAACTTCATCAATAGGACTCTTAAAGCTCAAGAAATAATATATTGGAAATACAAAAGAAAGCTTATTAACAAACGAGGTAGCATGAAATTAAAAAGCCACAGTAAAGTAAACAAGAATGTGCAGAACCTTCAGAATGGGAGAAAATCTTTGCCAGCTACTCTTCCAACAGAGGATTTATATCAAGAGTATATAAAAAAACTAAAAAAAAACCACCATAAAACAAATATCCCAATTAATAAATAGGCAAATGAACTAAGCAGACACTTCTCAAAAGAAGAAATGCAAATGACCAACAAATATATAAAAGATGTTCAACATCTTTAGTATTAAGGAAACGCAAATCAAAACTACACTGAGATTTCATCTCACTCCTATTAGAATGGCAGTAATCAAGAATACAAACAATAACAAATGCTGGAGAGAATATGAACACTGTTGGTGAGATTGTAAATTATAGCAACCACTATAGAAATCAGTTTGGAGGTTCCTGGAAAGTCCAGGAAAGGAACCATCATATGACTCAATTATACCACTCCTTGGTATTTGTCCTAAAGAATTAAAGTTATCATACTATAGCAATACATGCATACCCATGTTTACATTGATATAATTCACAATAGCCAAACTATAGAACAGCCTAGATATCTGTCAACTGATGAATGGATAGGGAAAATATTTTATATATATATATATATATATATATATATATATATATATATAATGTTTTATTTAGTGACAGAGAAACATAAAATTATGTCTATTTGCAGAGAAATAGACAAACCTGAGAATATTATGTTAAGCAAGATAAACCAAACTCATAAACAAGGGCTGTATGCTTTCTTTATGTGGAAACTAAAGAGGAAAAAGGAAAATAAAAGGGCAGGAGTGGTGGGAGTCCTATGAAAAGTGAAGGGAGACCAGTAGAGTAGAGGAAGGCGACCTTGGGGAAGGAGGAGGGATGGAGAAGGGGAAATATTGGAGAAGTATATTGACCAAATTGTTATATTGTGTCCATTTATATATCCAATAATAAATCCTACCATTATATATAATTATAATGCACCAATAAAAAATTAAATTTTTAAAAAACTGTCCCTAGCTTCTCCAAGGCAGTTTAGAACTAATGAGATATCCCTGGAATTGGACTCACAAACTCCAGACTGGTTTTCTGCCCTCCAATATCATTTTACAGATAAAACTGCCAAAAAATTATATTATAACCTCAGTAGAATGACAGAAGCCATATAATTTGTATAAAATTCACAATCTTTGATGGCTTCTAGTGACCTGCAACTGATACCTAATAATTATTTGTGGCCTCAAAAGCTGTGTCACTATCTCTTTGCAGATACCATGAATCCAGGGGCTTAAATGAGGGGGAAAGATTTAACATTAGATTAGTGTGCAAGCAGAGGTAAATTAAGAACACAGTAGCTTCTCATGGGTCTTTTTTAACAAGATAAGTAAGAGAGGGGGTGAGGGGACAGGAAAACAAGAAACAAGTGATGGGGAGACAATTAACTTTCAAATCTAAGAAAAATATCCTAACTTCTAAATAGAGGCCTGTTTTCCTAAAGAAGAAACAAAGATGAGATGAAGGAGGAAATAAAATTATGCTTTGTCCATAATGTTATCTCAGTTATTCATCTCAACAACACCAGGTGGTAGTCGCTATTATTCCCACTTTCACAATTAAAAAGTCGAGGTTTGAAGATGTGACGATCTGCCTAATATTATATAATGAAATGGTGGAAAAATTATTATTCTAACCCAGTCTTGCTTATCCCAACATTGATCTTATTTCATATATATATAGGCTAATGGCTGAAAGAAAAACTGAAAGCTCTGTTGAGGCTGTTTCTCAAAGCCCATCGATGACCTCACTCAAGAGTTCTCATGAATGCCTTCTCATAATCCACATGCCAGGATCCCTATAGATCCCTTTCATGCATCTCATCTCTGACATACTACTCAGGCTCTATGGGAGCTTTCTAAGTGAATGTGCTGCATGATTTTCTCTTCCTGTTTCACTTAAGCAAGAGAAGGGATCTGAAAGCACATGGATTCATTTTTCATGGCCATTATTCTCAGCAACCAACTATGACTCTTGATTGCCTCACCACTTAAGAGCAATAACCTGTCCAGATAAATTCAGTGACTGGTGGCAAAGTTACTACACATCTATGTTTCCTGACATATTTTTTTTCCTTTCATCCTGTTCTTTTCATGTTAGGAAAAGAGAAAAAAAAGCTTCTTGTTCAGAGGTCTTTCCAAATATAAATATAACAAGCCATTATTCTCTAGGCAGGATTAAAAGAAGTTGCTCTTTGCTGGAATCCTTTGCCATATGCTGTTACTACACCATATTGTTCCTGTCTCTTCTGCCCACCCTTTGACCATTAACCATTCTTCATTATTTACCTTAGTGTGGTTTGATTGTAATGGAATATTTTGTAGTGTTTTTCATCTATTTCTTTCCTCTTCATTTTTTGCCATGTTCTTTTGGCAAGCATTTACTGAACATCTACTGTGTGTCAAGTTCTGTGCCAGCAGCTGATTCTCATCATTTCACTTCTGACAATCATAATTACTTCCAAATGGATCTCCCTGCTTCAAGTTTTTCCTTGAATTCACCTAATTCAGCCTGTTGCCAAACCATTCTTTATAAAGCTCTGCTTTAACAAACAGCACATCTACCCATTTCTTCACAGGATTAAGTCCCTATATATTAGCTCTTTTCTTTATGCCCTCTGGATACTTCTTAGACTTTGTTTTTTTTTTTCTTCTTTCACATACATTCTGTAGTTTAGTATATTCTACTCATTCGCCCCCTAGCATGCCATATGTATTTCCACCACTGTGACTTAGAGCTCTTTTAAAAAATTTCCAAATCCTATTCCATATTCACTTACTATGTGGTTTGGAGCAAACTCCATTCCTGGGGTGGCAAAGGTTCCTTAACTAACAGGTTTTAGTTAAGGAGGAGAACTGACCTAATCTCATCTCTAAGAGGAGGCTAAATGTCCTAGAGTTAGGAATGAGAAACAATGCTAACCACATCTGTTCAGCAATGTCCAACTACATGAGGAACTTCAGGCCCTTAAACCACAGTATGGCTGGATAATGAGTTTCTTAAGCAACCTCGCTAAAGTCCCAGAATGAGAGATCCAATCAACTCTTCCATTCACTCAATCAACAAAACAGTTTTTGTGCATCACCTATATACTAGGCATTGTGATGAGTACTTGGGAACAAGAATGAGTAAGAGAAATAGATTTCTGCCCTCATAAGAATTTTAGCCTTATAGCATATAAACAAGTGCCATGAGTAAATAAGATAATAAAAATATGGGTGTTAAGAAGAGAAATAAAGTGTTATAATGCACCAGAGTAAGATGTGCTACTGGAAGTAGGAGGTACTATCAGTCAAAGGTCTCTTTATGAAAAATAAAAGTGACATTCCAGACTCCTGAATAGCAAGTACACAGGCTCAACACACATGCACATATACACACATGCACTTACACACACACACACACACACACACACACACACACACACACACACATCAACGCCAATGCAGGCTGATAACTTCAATGGCTTGGGTCTTATGTGTATTTTACTTGCCCACTGGGGACATGCATCCAGCTCATGCAATCATAACCAAAACAGCTTCCCTTTTGAGTATACACATAGTTTATGGTTTTAGTTATAGTTAAAATTTTTAGTTTGTGGATCTCTCAGTGACAAAGATTTAAATCCTACCTACATATTTTTTTCTACTTTGCTAGCAAAGTTATTTATTTCCAACTTAAATACATAATATTTCTAAAATACAATATAGCACTCTAGTGATACTCATAACTCTGCATATTAAAAATAACTGCCTTTTACTTTTTCAAGATGGTATATAACAGCTCTCAACAAAATCTAGAAAATGCTTTCCTTACCTCGTTGATTAACTGGGTCTTTAGCTACATAGGCAACATAGTCTGTAGTATCCTATAAAAAAGGGGGGGAAAGATTACATTTTAATGGGAAACATTTTTTTAAGAAATAATTTTTTTATTTTAGAGAAAAATAGATATAATAGCCTATTATTGTATAGATTATAGATTGATTTTAGGCATGTACTGTATGTGGAAAGGAAAAGAATATTGGACAATATAAGCAATTTGACATATATATATATATACAACATGAAGAAAAATGGACAAAATATATTCAAAGAAAAAAAGCTATTAAATTGTATGTCCTCTTCTATATCATGTGAAGAACACCATAACAGTTTTTCTACTTTATTTAAATGATATGCTGCATACATATATTTGAAGTGCCTGCACATCTAGATATAACTGCATCTGGACTCAACTTTTAGCTCATTGTTTATGGTTACATAAGGCCCATCATTAAACTTCAAAGTTCAACAGTGAAAAAAAAAAGGATTACATTTTAAGTTAATGAATTGTACCATCAAAAGATAAGAGTACATTTAGGACATGATACTGAAGCAAGGACTTAAATATGAATGTTTTTATTTCAAGAAAAAAAAGCATTGCAGGAGTGACTACAATATATACTACACAATTTAACAATTATGGAGCCCATATTATCTGTCCCTTGGGGAAAGAACTTGAAGATTAAAAATTTAGAGGCAGATTATGTCATTAAGAATAAAAAAAGAATTCAGATAGGTGTTATGTTAGGACATATTCATTGAAAATATCTGGGTGCTATAACTCCTGTGTTGAAAATTGAAATATTAGGGATTATTCAATCACAAAGGTGTCATAAATGAGGATGTAGCATTGTGATTTCTCTGTTGTCCAAATAGATATGATGTACATCAGAAAATAAACAGATTAAAAGACATGTTGAGTTTTGTGTCTGTTAGCTTGCATGTATGCAGCTAACACTTAAGGAATAATAAAACAAGAATACAATATATTTATTTGATCAATACATAGACAAAAATCTTTTTTAAAAAAAGAGAACGCATGAAAAACTTAAGTTCAAAAAGACATGTGCTACCAACTGTAAAAATAAACACACAGAAAAAGCTACTTCACAATTCCAGCTTTTACTGAAAACAGTAACCTGATGAATGGTAAGATTTTAATAATTAAAGATGCTTTTTGTTATCTCTATTCTTGGAAAAAAAATACGTACAATGCCCTTTGCAGATTAAAAGTATGACTCTCTAGAGGAAAGATGCAATCAACTGGCAGGAAATAAAAATCCATGTTTGTAATGCCCTCAAGGACAATCACTTAATAACTCACAGTGATTCATACAGGAAGTAGATAGCAGGGTCAGCATAACTCGTCTTGGGTTATTTTTAAAAATAACATACACCTAAATAAATTTCTCATGCAAAAAGAAAAAAAAGATTTGAAATATATTCTAAGTAAATGAGGTTGTATATATGAGCTTTGTTTTATATTAACTTAGAAGAATAAAAACTGCTGAAGACACTCTCATTAAGTTGAAGAAATGGCACGATGCCAGCAATGTTGTCTGGTGCAATTGATGGGAAAGAGGTCATGGGACCTCTCCAGACCTCAGTTTTCCTCATCTTCAAAACAGTCCTCAACATTGTAATAACTTTAAAATCCTGTGAGCACAAACATCTAGGAGAATTTGAAGAATGTTCAAAAGAATAACACAAATAGCACAGAAAATATTTTAAAATGTATTTAATTTTTGACATACTCGCAATGAATTTTTTAAATGTAGAAAGCACATAAGGCTTAGAAGCATTTCCATTCAGAGCTGATAGAAGGAAAATAAACCTTTTTTTGGAGGACAGAAAATATAAGAGTGAACAAAGGCCACAGGCAAGGAAGAACACTCAGTATTTTTGAAACTTGGAGAAAATCTGGTAGAAAGAAAATGGCTATGTTAGACCACAGGGTTATAAGCTGAGTTATAAGTATAACTCAGCTTCCTACCTCTTGGACCCAGTTAGCTCTGAGAATCCTAAAACAATTATGGACATGTGTCAGTAATAGTTACCTTTGTGACTATGTGCCAGGCACTGTGCTAGCATTTTACATATCATTTCACTGAAGTTTTGCAACACTGTGAGGCAATAGGGATCATTCCCAATCATACGGCCAAGGACCCTGAACCTTAGGTTAAATAAATCAAGTAACCTGATTCCAACACCTAGCACTACACCACACTGTCTCTGAGACATAAGGGTAAAACTTCAGTGGGGGTTTGTTAGTGCTGATGCTTAGGATGGATCCATATTACTATTTAAATCTGAATCAATAAGCTTTCTCTACAGCCACAGAGAGCATAAGGATTCCACTCAATTCAACAGGTACACGTTTTTTCACAGTGTGCTAGAGATTTTTTGCTGTTTGTTTTTGGTACAGACAGTGCTTTGGTGAATTTAAAGAAGTAAAGAAGGGCTGGGGTTGTGGCTGAGTGGTAGAGCACTTGCCCAGCATATGTAAGGCACTGGGTTTAATTCTCAGCACCACATATAAATAAATAAATAAATTTAAGATCCATAAATAACTAACAAATATACTTTAAAAAAGAACTAAAGAACAAAGGCACATACAGAATAGATGAAAAGCCTTAAGATTCTGGAGAACAAGAACAGAAATCATGCAGGGCACACCTGAGTATAAATGAGGGTTTACACACTAATCCTAAAATGATAGCAACCCTTAAAACTTGAAAAGGGTATATTAGACCAAACACTAATAGTTATTTTTCACATTACACTTACAGAACACAAGACACAAGAAAAGTATGAGTTCCTTCATGGATGACCAAGCTATAATAGGTTAAAGAAAGGAGCTTATGCTGGTGGTTTTCAGTTTGGATTCACTGAGCCATCTCTGTTGTACAACCCTTCATGTCATTTCTGAGGATAGATTAAAAGGCTGGGTAAATCAAAGTCCAGAGCTACTTCTGGGCTCACACAGCAGCTGTGAAGCACCAGCCATCTTGCATGCCCTCTGTTTGCTAATAATTAGCCACCCATGGCATCTGGCAGGGTGGTGGGGGGAGCTCTTAAAATTTGGTTCATTTATATTTGGTATCATCATGGAATTAATATAGTCATTTGAAAATAAATGCACCCAAAAGTAAGGAAGCAGTGAAGCCTAAAAGGAAAAATTGCATATCTAAAAAAATAATAAACAAATAAATAATAATCTTATAAAGGCTGTTTTTCTTTTATATGCTTCAAAGAAATTCGAAGGCAGATTGTCTTGGTTTATATGCTTAAATACTTTTGAGTCACTGGTAGCCAAAGCGAAGAAAAGTAATTCTGAATATTTTTTAATGGATTAATTTAAATGGCACTTAGCTATATACTTTACACAAAAGAATGTTACATAAACAACGAAGTGGAAGAACCTGCTCAAATACTTCAGTAACCAGTAAATCAATCAATGATCTACCTACAGTAACTTCCAAACTTTACATATCTATCACAGAGTTTAAACAAATTCAAAATATTGAAGTGATAACATCTGACATATTTAGGTATTGTTTTATTTTTTAACTACCCTTTCATAGCTATCTTGGGTTTCCAGGTTTTATGGCTCATCATATATGACTCTAAGTTTTATTCCTCAGTTAAAAGCGAGAAACTGAGCCAGGTGTGGCGGCACCTGTGTGTAATCCCAGCAGCTCAGGAGGCTGAGGCAGGAGGATAACCAGTTCAAAGCCAGCCTCAGCAACTTATCGAGGCCCAAAGCAACTTAGCAAGACTGTCTCAAAACAAATAAAAAGAGCTTGGGAGCTCAGTGGTTAAGTGCCCCTGGCTTCAATCTCTGGTTTAAATAAAAAGGGAGGGGTAAGAAACTGAATGGAATGGATAAATAAAAATCAACTGTTAAACTGCATTTAATTGGCTCATTTCTCAAAGATATAATATTTAATAATACTATATTCTTACCCACCCAGAATGTATTATCTCCTCTGCAAAGTATTTGTTGTCTATTTGTATTCTCCATTAGTTTTCTGGATGTTATCAATGTTCATTATTTAGGTAATACTTTGCGCTGTTTTAACCTTCCAAATGTTTTCAGTTTAAACATTTGTTTAAAGGTTTGTTCCTTGTTCAGTCACATACTCCATAACTTCAATGCCCCTATTCAAAGACTCTAGGTCCAGTAACAGTGCAGGAGGGAGTGAAGGAATGACACTCCAATCCACAAAGTAGGCTTGGAGAGAGAATTAAGCATAATTTGTAGGAAATGTGTGTGTGTGTGTGTGTTGCTAGGGATTGAACCCAGGGCCTTGTGCATGTGAGGCAAGCACTCTACCGACTGAGCTATATCCCCAGCCCTACATGGTTTCTTGATAGAACATAATTATAAGTTCTCTGACCAGCTAAGGTTTTTCTCCATGGGTTTTTGCAAAACCATTCTAGATTAAGCCTTAGTTGATGGCCAGGATGGCAAATAGGCTTCACATATACCAAGTCCAGTTAATTAGTAGCCTGCCTAGAACTTTGTGTTGAGAAGAATTCTGAGAGCAGATTGGCAACACAAATAGACATACTTGCTTTTCATAGTCTTGAATGCTATCAACAAGAAGCTTACCAGATGACAACTTCATGGCTAATAACACAATGAAGTACTGTTAGCTCATCTACTAATCCAAATATTTTTATATTCTGTAACAGAAAATATTTTGCCCAAGCCAAATTTGTATTACTTGTTACATGTAGCTATTCAAAATATAAAAAGGTATTGGAAAAGACATATAGTGACTGATAGGCTTTACAAGAAAGTTCTTTTAACTTGTAAAAATAACTTATGAAGCCATACTCACAGGATCCCCTCCAGAAGCAAATGAAATTGATTGCATATGATGATTTGCAATAATCTGAAAAACATAAACAAACATATATAATACTATAAATTATTATTCCTAGTTATGTATAGTCTAACAGTAATGGATATACATGTATCCATTCTGTTTTTTACCTTCTTGGCATTCCTTTGGAAAACACCCCACCATATTCCATAATAATCCATTTTTTATTGCTTTTTGATACTAGGAATTGAACTCAAGACCTTGCATATGTTAAACACATGTTCTGCCACTGAACCACACAACTCCTCTCCCAAATAATCTAATTCAAACCATTAGAGTCAGGTGGTTTTGACATGCCCATCTCACTGCCCCTCCCTACCTAGATGAACAAGATTCAGGTATATCCAATCAGACATAGCAAAACCAATCAATGTTTTCTGAAAGGAAATGAGATGGCTGATAAGAGAAAATGCATCTCTCTCTGCCATTAAGGACGGTGTAAGCCCAAAGTTTCTGGGGATCATCTTTTGCTACCACATGGGAAAAGCCTGCTGGAGACCAAATTTTCCATCTGGAGAAAATCAGAGATAGAAAAAAGTCTGGTGGAAACATTTGTTCCATCACTTTAACCAATATATTTTCTCCCTTTCATTTATATTTTTGTTTCTATTTATTGTTTTTTGCATAGTTTGAATTTGGTTTCAGTCATTTACCATCAAGTGGATATGCACTAAGAACATTAAGATTGCCAGTAAGTCAAGTAAGACTCAACATGTAAATTGCATTAATTAGTCAAGAAGATTGTCTCTTTTACTTGAGATTCTGTTTGTTTGCTGGTTTGGCATTCTTAGTATAATAAATAACCAATTTGCAGAGATTATTTGTTACACAGGTTTAAAGTTTCATTAAAATACCAACTATAGACTAATGAGTAATCCTGTTTTCAGAACTGAGTGACAGAATTAAAATTACATATATATAACCAATCTATTCTACTCCTACACATATATCCAACAGAACTGAGTAAATATGTGCAACAAAAGATAACCTCAAGAAAGATAATAAATTCCCTGTTTAAAATAGCTCTAAACTGGAAAAAATTCCAATGATGATCCCTATGATATTCAAACAACAGACTACTACTTAGCAATGATGTGTCTGTTAAACAAAAGAAGCCAAACACAAAGAATATATACTGCATAATATAATTTATTTAAGTTCAAAACCAGGCAAAATTATCTTATTGTGTTTGCAGTCAGGACAGTGGCTATTTCTGAAGCACAGGAAGGGGGTAAAGTGATTTTACTGGGATGGTACAAATGATCTGGGTAGTGATTACATACATATGTTCATTTTGTGATGAATTACATACATTATTTATTTGCTTTTCTATATATTTCAGTAAAACAAAATCAATATACAAAGATCAATGTCAATATCATGTATCAACAACAGTTGATTAGACACTGTATCCAGGGGGCAAAATGGGAGGAACATTTTTAAAAGGTATACTTAAGTATAAAACTAATAAGAATCATGTAAATCTTTTTAGAAACTCTATTGAAGAGTATAAGATTTGAATAAATAGAAAGATACATATCATCTTATAGATGAAAAGATAACAAAGGTCAATTTTCTTCCCTTAAATTAAGCTATAAATTCCATCTAATTCTAATAAAAATGCTACCAATGTCATTAATAGAACTTCTCAAGCTGCTTCTAAACTAATATGGAAGAATAAATGTGGAAAAACAGCTAAAGCAATTTTAAAATAACAAGTACACAAAATTTCCCTCATCAGATAGCAGATATAGTATAAAAAGACATACTCGGGCTGCTTCTAATATTCAAAGGAAGAATAAATGTGCAAGAAGAGCTAATTTTTTAAAGGCAATTTTTTAAAGAACAAAAACAAGATTTTCCTTATCAGAAAGCAAGACCGCATTACTGACATATAAAAGTCAGGAAGAAAAAGAAAAAAACTTAAATTTGATTACATAAAGATTAAATTTAAAACTGTTTATACAAGACCCTTAAACAAGACCAACAAGAGTCACAGAATGTACTTCTAAAATGAAAAAAGAGAGTATTCACATGCAGAATTTATAAGGAATTCTCATGATTTAGTAAGAAAATAAAAGAAATCCCAAATAAGATCAGTTAATTCACAGAAGGAATACAAATGTTCAATGAATCATACTGAAAGATAACCAACTTCTAAGATAAAATAATGTCATGAACAATAAGACGAGATACCACCATTAAGTTGATAAAATCTTGAAGTCCAACAATATCAAGTGTGCAAAGGCTGTGGATAGTCTCAAACGAAGGTAGCTAAACTTAAATTTGTGGAGAAACTTCAGAGAGCAATTTGACATATTTAAAATGACATATACATACCCTACGATTCCACATTTCCACTTCTAGGTATTTATTCTAGAAAAACATTGGCACATGTAGATGTTCATTTATCCGTTGTTTATAACATCAAAAAAAAAAACACACACACATAAATTATCCGTCCCTGATAAGGTCAACTACAGTATATTTACATAAATGAGAAAAAAAAGCAAAAAGTTAAATCTTTATGACATTGTTGAGGCTTATTTTCCCTTTAAATGGAAGACGGGTTAAAATACATAAAAAATCGCAAAACCTCCTTTTTTTTCTACAAGTTACATAGAGATTCATGTAAATACAAAATAAGTGTGT
The DNA here is from genome assembly GCF_047511675.1 of Marmota flaviventris. Lineage (NCBI taxonomy): Eukaryota > Metazoa > Chordata > Mammalia > Rodentia > Sciuridae > Marmota > Marmota flaviventris. The sequence goes on from NC_092499.1 coordinate 96,749,613, forward strand.
GTTGGCGGGGAGGGGGGTTCTTAAAAAATAAGCACCAAATTGATAATCGTGGAAAGTCAGCTCCTGGAAAAAGATATAGAACCAAGCATTTCTTCACAATTTTTAAAGAAAATAGCGTTATTTGCGAATTTAACTTTTTTAAATAACAAAAATTTAAAAAGCAGCCTTGGTCATTTGTTAATATGTTGCCCAGTGGTTGCGGATATTGTCTGGCCTGGAGACGTGGATTCACAAGTCATTTGAGCATGGATTAAAGGTAAACTAAAAGCTTGATGCGACTGCCAGGGGGAGGGAGAGGGAGGGAGTGGGATGGGAGTCTGAAGTGTTGCTACGGAGGCCACGTATTTTACAGTTCACAGCATCATAAGCTGAAGTACTACGTGATGCTCTTGGATACAGTCTCAAGGCAGAGTTGAAACGGTCAAATCAAAACCCACCCAGCAAACATTCCCCGAGGAACGCGAGCGTCCCCCACCCCATTTGCGCGCCGATACTGCTTCAGCGTTGGGGCAACGCGCGTGCGCAATAGATTACGCAAGCGCGCAGCGTTTGCGCACGCGCACAATCGCTCGTCCTCGCATCTCTTATTTTGCCGAAAGCGCTTTGCAGGAGACTGAGCGGTTTCAACAATGTCGGAAATGGCAGAGCTGTCCGAGCTGTATGAAGAGTGCAATGACCTACAGATGGATGTGATGCCTGGCGAGGGTGACCTTCCGCAGATGGAGGTAGGCAGCGGGAACCGGGAGCCATCCCTGAGCCCCTCCCGCAATGGGGCCCCGCCACAGCTCGAGGAGGAAGGCCCAATGGAGGCGGAGGAGGCCCAGCCAATGGCGGCGCCAAAGGGGAAACGCGGCCTGGCTAACCGGCCCAACCCTGGGGAACAGCCGGGCCAGATCGCGGGCCCAGACTTCGAGAGCGAGGATGAGGGCGAGGAATTTGATGACTGGGAGGACGACTACGACTATCCCGAAGAGGAGCAGCTGAGTGGTGCTGGCTACAGAGTGTCAGCCGCCCTTGAAGAAGCCAACAAGATGTTTCTGAGAACATCCCGAGCACGGGAGGCAGCCCTGGATGGCGGGTTTCAGATGCATTATGAGAAAACCCCGTTTGATCAGTTAGCTTTTATCGAAGAGCTTTTTTCACTTATGGTGGTCAATCGTCTAACCGAAGAACTCGGTTGTGATGAGATTATTGATAGAGAGTAGTTTAATGCAGATAAGAGGAGGAAACTACTTGAGGAGAGACCCAACTTTCCGCTGTTCTTTGGGTTCATTCCAAATCGTTCTGTGGCAATGAAAAACTTGATTCGGGGAAAAAAAAAATTGGTTTTTGTTTTTCAGAATACAGGACAATAGGACAGTGATTGCACAGTTGTGAAAAGACAAAGAATCATGAAACAAAAGGGGTCTTAAGACTGTTGAAATCTGTTTTCCAAGAATGTCCTGAAACACCTATGGCTTTGACTTTGTTATTGATCAAGATTATTTTCCTTCCACTGGGGAAGATATCTAGTCTGTAAAGAAGGTTTTACAAGAGTAAATCATGACCAAGACAAACTGCCAATACAGGAGCCCACTGATACGAATTCTAAGAGGGGAAAAACAAAAAAACATACAAGTTATTTGGACTGAAAAACCTGTTGAGAAACTCAAAATTCTACTTCGTGATCTAGCCAAGTCATGGTTATCAAAGGCTAAATTTGGAGTGTAAGATGAATTGAGTATTCATTTACGAAAGGATAAGTGAATTAAAATATATGTATCACATATACTATATCTTAAAATGTGTTTCCAAGAGCATCTGAAATTTTGTACGTGTATTTTGATCATTTATAAAACCGTGATCTATTAATTCAGGAAAATCTATTGACATGATTTTTAAAGTAAAAATGTCTTTTTACAAAGTTTCAAATTTTGACATTGAAATGTATGTGAAAGTACCAAAAAGACAAATTATTTCTAATACCCTTATATACTAGGGAAGTTTTGTTTTGCTTGCTGATTTTCGTTTAACTTGACAGGTGAAAGACTTTAGTTGAACTTGGTATTGTAACAACTGTTGGTGAAAATTGTCAAGTGAAAGGAAAGCCCTCTACTTTAAAAAGACTGTATGGACATTAATTATGCTGTCAACCTTTGAAGGTTTTAAACCTGCTCAGAAATTCACCTCAGTATCTGAAGTTTCCCTCTGTCTCCTCCTCTAATTAAACTTGTTATTCCTTATGCACCAGCATTGGAGATAATAAAATTTGTTGTTCTGTGTATTTTGTTTGGCTATTAGTATTGCATATGTACTTTGTACACTACTTTTTATTGTATGTATCACTACACCCACTTTGTGGTTTAAACAGCCAGTATTTTAAGAGGAAATTACCCATCTGCAAATTTACAAATTAATTTCTGGAAATAAAACAATTACTACCTATAAAATTTTGCCTACCTAAGGAAACCTGTCATCAATGAGCATGTTGCATGGTTATCAAAAGCCAGAAGTTCCATGCAAGTAAGTTGTCAGAAGGCTATGCCAAGCAATATGAGTATACCAGCAGGTCTTACCATGAACAATAAAAGGGTTCCACAGATGGCAGTTAAATACAGATTCAGTGTAATAGGACCACTCATATCCTTACTTTATAGCCATCCTGTCTTTTGGTGTGGGGGAGTCCAATAAAATAGAGGACTGACAAGGATAATAAGATCAAACATTGGCTTGGTTGAAAGGGAAGGGAAAGATGGAGGAAAGACAGAAAAGAGGTAAATGTTGGTCCTTAATCTTACTGCCTCCCCAATACCTTGGGTCTTCCATTAATTTCTCATCTAACTTGTAGCTACAGTCAGATGAGTCTGGGACTTGGGGTGGAGGGATGCCAGTGTACAATAAACACAATAAGTAAGACAGGCGCAAAAAAAGAATCTACAAACAAGTTGAAATTGTTTCTGGGACTGAGTACAGAGCAAGGGATGGGGTGCAGGGAACTACTCCCTGTTGCTTTTTTTTGGGGGGGGGCAGTTACTGGGGATTGAACTGGGGCATTAAACCTCTGAGCCACATCCCCAGCCCTATTTTGTATTTTATTTTTAGATAGGATCTCACTGAGTTGCTTGGCACCTCGCACCTGCTGAGCCTGGCTTTGAACTCATAATCTTCCTGTCTTAGCCCCCAGAGCTGCTGGGATTATGGACATGTGCCAGGACACCAGGCTTCCTGTTGCATTTGTAGGTTCATCTTGGGGAGAAAGACCTAGGCTCTGAAACTGATGGTTTGTTGCTCTTAAAAAGAACCAAGAACAGTAGCACAGGCCTATAATCCCAGTGACTTCAGGAAACTGAGGACGAAGGATTCCAAATTAGAAACTAGCCTCAGCAACTAGTAAACTGTCCCAAAATGAAAAATACAACTGGGGATGTTGCTCTGGTAAGGTGCCCCTGGCTTCAATCCTCAGTAACACACAAGCTGAGACCACTGAAATAGTTGTTCATATTTACTGAAAATAAATAAATAAATATATATATATTTAATGTTAAGGTCGCAAAATGGAACCAGACTGCCTGATTCAAATTTGGGCTCCACTAAATTACTTCAGTAACAGTAAATTCATCTCTCTGGTTGGGTCCTAAACTGAAAATAGTAATTGGATGTGCCTTACAAATTGTGAGGATTAAATGCATCTATATGTATGTATAAAATACACATACAAAAGATACATATTATATATATATATATATATGTGTATATATATTATACACACACACACACACATATATATATATCTTCATATAGTGGAAAAAAGAAGGGAGTTTTGGGGTATTCTGATTTTGCAAGGGGGAGGGGATTTGGGGTGAGATTAGAGAATTTAATGGAGTTTAAACATACAGAGTGTGATTGGGATTGTCTATTTTCCAGATTGTGTGTATGTGTGTCCCTATATGTATTATGTTTCCTTACATCAGATGTCCCACATTGGCTCACCCAGGTCTATTTTGTTTGGCTCATGCTAATAATTTAATGAAAGACCAATAGCTCAATTCAGAGATAGCAGCTAAAAACACAGGTTTTCAATTTTTATTTTCCCCAAAGTGGGATATATGCCAGCCCTTAAATAGTCCTCTGTTGCAAAACACATCTGATTCACCTTTAGGAAAGGTGTTCTGTTTGCCAGGTTCTCCAGTGTCATCTCCCCATTATAGTGGCAAGTAGCACTCACCATTTATCATTATGCTTGCACCCCTATTTTTTTCTTGTGCCCAGACAGTTTGCATTGCCTGGCTGCCCTCTAGATATTTGCAGTTGTTTTTTCTCGTAGAGACTAAATGATATATCTATTTCTCAATGACCTTTAAAAAAATCTGTTTATTACTCTTCTCAATTTAATAGCTATTAGAGTTAGTGACAGTTTTAGAAATGAATCAAGAATTGATGGGAGTGGGAACTACTGAGACTCACATTTTTGTTTAAGGTCCTAAAATATTATAGTCTCCTTTATTTATAGTTTCACTTTCCTCAGTTACGTTACTTGTGGTCAACTGCAGTCTGAAAATTTCTGGAAAATTCTAGAAATAAGTCTTTCAAAATTTTACTGCACACCATTCTGATTAGCATGATGAAATTTCATGCTATCCTGCTTGATCCCATACAGGACCTCAATCATCCTTTACCCAGCATATCCACATTGTATACATTACCTGCCCCACAGTAACTTAGCCCTTTCATTATCAGTGAATCCACTATCATGGTATCTTGGTGCAAATAATCCTTCTTTTACTTAATGCCACAAACAAAATAGTAGTAAGATAGGCAATTTGGATATGCCAAAGAGAATTCATATAGTGCTTCCTTTAAGTGAAAAGTTGAAAGTCTTTGACTTAATAAAGAAAGAAAAAATCCTATTCTGAGGTTGCTATGATCTACCTTAAGAACAAAACAGTATATATAGGGTTTGGTTTGCACTGGGGTTTCAGGCATGCACTGGGAGCTTGGAACTATCCCCCACAGATAAGGAAGAACTACTGTATTAAAGTATGTCAAGAAAGACTGTTGCTTGTCAGATGTGGTTGGCTCATGCCTGTAATCCCAACGGCTCAAGAGGCTGAGGCAGGAGGATTGAGAGTTCAAAGCCAGCCTCAGCAACATAGTGAGGCACTTACCAACTCAGGAAGACCCTGTCTCTAAATTTTTTCAAAAAAGGGCTGGGGATGTGGCTCAGTGGTTGAGTACAAAGGTGCGATCCCCTGGTACCAAAAACAAAAACAAAAAATAAAGTCTGTTGCTTAAATTTTAAAACAAGGAATATATAAACTCATATAACTTGCCTTTCCAAAATGTATTTTCTCACCCCCAAATATGGTAGTTGTTTAAACATTACACGTTTAATACAATTTTATTTTCTGCTTCTGAAGCACTATGAAACATCTTCTAGGAGTAAATGTTTATATTCTTAATGATCTCAGTGACTGAAGATAAATGGAGCCACCTAAACAATAGGTGTTATCATCTATTCATATATCTTTATGTTTTCATTCCATAGTGTATCTTTAGAAGCTGAGAAGAGTGGGGAGGCATTAGCATTTCTTTTTATTTATTTATCTTAGAACTTCCAGGGAGAGCTTTCTTTAAAGATTTAATTAATAAATCCTTTTATCATGCTACATTTATAAGGTCTCTCTTCTTTACTGCCTTCATTCTTTGAACATTTTAGTTGCCTTTCCCATGAGATACATAAAGTTTCTTGAATTGAAGCATTCATGTTGGTATATCTCTACCTTCTTCCACTAGTCATCTCCCACCACTGCAGAATAACTCAATATCAGCCCCTGAGTCTGAGATCATTGAGATCCTAACTTTGGTCCCCACTCCAGCAGCAGGCTGAACACAAACCCACTTAATGCTATTACCAGTGTAGAAAATATGTGAGCTATTCTCAGAGATACATCCTTGCTATAGCTACTGGTAGTAGAAGTTACCCATGCCCATTCTTCCTACCTTTGTTTGGACTGAAAAAAAAAAAATGATGGGCATGTAGTTATGCCACCTCTAACTGCTGTGAATTGAATAAGATAGTAAAGGAGAAGTAGAGGCTGAAAATAAATTATGCCCATCACATGAATAATAATTCTATTCTTCATAAATTCAATTCCTTTCAAGCACTATTCAAAGGGACATTTCTAAAAACTGATCATTCAATTCTGCACATAGGCCGTCACCATGATATTTCCAGCTTTTCCTGTTCTTCCTGCCTTACAAAATTCTGAGATAATTCAAGAGCTTCTAAATTCATATCATAACTAAAAGCATTGAGTCTCTATGGTTATCATGTACAAGGGTGAAAACTAAAACTAAATTTTATAGCCACAGAACTCTTGAGGTCAAAGCATATGAATGACTTAATGAATGTTTCATCTTCCACCCAGATGATTTGCATCTTCCAGGTTGGTACAGGACAAAATGTTATGCTATCATTATACCAATGGTATCACCTCTCTTGGACAATCAGTCAAGAACCAACTAGATGGGAAGCTATTTTGAATTATTTCATATCAAGTATTTTCCTCTAAGATATTTTATATTAATGCATCAGCAATGCATTTTATTCCATTTTTTAGTTTAGAAAATAAAACAGCCCTCAAAACATGTACTTATAAATTACTGACAATTTTATGATTTTGTGTATTATGCTTTTCCCAGTAAGTACTTAGTACATATATGAAAAAAATCTCTGAGAAGGAATGAGTAAATAACAATACTAGATACCGTGTGACTGGCACTGTACTAAATGATTTACACCCATTACCTCATTTAATCCTCTAGCCCTGTGAGATATTGTTAAATTCATGCTCTCAGAAACCCTATGATAGTCCTGTCAACTTCATTTTCTGTTCTCTTCACATCTCTCCCAGATATCTCAGAAAGATTCCTCAATTTTCCTTCCTCCTTCTTCAACTTACTTGGGAGTTAATATCTGACCATAATTGTGACTGGTAGTTATGATTCTTTGCAAATAGAATTATGTAAAGGCAAAGTTATGAATTAATTTTAGACCCATTTGGAAAAAAAAGCAGGATCTACATCTCAAAGTCCTATCTAAATACCCAGAAATATCCTCCAGAATTTATATATATATATATATATATATATATATATATATATATATATATGGATTTATATATAAATAATTTAATTATTATTATTATTAGAAATTACTTAGAAACTTTCCATCATTTTGCATACACACACACACACACACACACACATATCCCCTATGATAGGTACTGTGCTCTGCAGTTCACTGGTGAGGAAAACTGAAGCTCACAGTGGAAGGATGACTTGATAATAAATGGAAAAGCCATCATTTCACCCTCACATAACCTTAAACTTAGTGTTTTATCATTACCAGTGCACATTAAGCCTTCCACAAATCCTTGAGCATTCCATAGAGTAAAACCTTAAATATTAAGAACCTTGAACCGTGCACTATATATTAGATAACAGAGAAAAATCAAATACCAATACATATAAACAACCTGATACAAGTAATTTAGCTTAAAAATTAAAACCAAGTCAAAAAGAATATCCTAGTGTAGGTACATAATTAGCCATACCTATATATCTTTTATATTTGCTTCAGCAATGCTGTTCTATGAGAAATGAGGTTCATAATGAAAACTTGGGCATATTGTAGTATCATAAATCATCAAGAGAGAAAATAAGTTCACACAATAAAATTGTAGAAAGCTTTCAACCACAGGAGTTGAAAGAAAATGTCTTTTGCTTAAATTTCTGTTAGCTACAACATTAACCCTGACATCACCCCTCTCCTTGGTCTGTCATCTGCACCCCAGTCCAATACACACTTCATTAATTCTGATAATGGAAATGCTTTCCCTTTAGGGAGAGCTGGTGGAAAATAATCAATGACCAAATGAAGGATATTAGTTAATAAATGGTATTTACTGTGTTCTTTGAACCTTAGTTCTTTATACAAAGCTTATTAGAGAATAGCAAGTATGTAGGCAGTTAAATGCCTAAATGATGGCTTAGTAATACTATTATTCTAATTATTATCATATATAAATATACATAAGTCTTGGGCAGATTTTTTCCTTTATGCCTTATTAAATGATAGGCATACTCTGTTGGACACTTTATTTTCCTCTACCCCCCAGTTCTCCAAAACAATAGATGACATATAAACTATAAATGATATTCATTGTCTCACCTGTTGGTTGTCAAGATTCATCAGTGTGAGGCTGCACGTTGAGATGGTCAGTTTTATATTCATTCCCGAAAACTGAAGGTTACTTTTGCCAAGAACTGTTGATAGGAACTTAACTGGGGGCTTTAAAAATAACAAAACAACATTGCAAGTTATGGATTTTGTTATAGAATAAATGGTAATGTTTTTTAAATGTTAAAAATGAGGCAAAGCCCATATTCTTCCTCTCTATTTCACTTTACACATATCAAATGAGATGAAATGACTTTTCATTATAACTTATACTAGGCCCTGGGGTCATAAAGCAGAGAAAGAAGTACCAATACAGGGTATCTCTTTGGGATGGGTTGGCCAATTTTCTCAAGCAGAAGTGCCATTTATGACCAGAAGTGCTGTATGACCTTGAAGAAATACCCTTTTTAAGCCTCAATATCCTTTTGTATAAAAAGTAAAAAAAAAAAAAAAAATAGAAGCTACACCTTATAAGAGCTGTTGTAGATTGAATTAGGTAATAAATGGAGAGCATTTAGCATAGTGCTTGGCTGCATGCATGAGCACTATTATTGCTATTGCTATTGTTCTTCCAACTCCAAGATCCTCAAAGATAGTTTGAAGGATTTATATACTCTGATGGAATCTTGGATTAAGTTTTGAAATCCTCTGCTGGAAAGTGGGCCAGTTGAGGATAGAAAATGAGTGATTGCCTCAACATATGGATCAATACTTTTTTTTTTTTTGGTACCGAGGATTGAAATCAGGGGCACTTGACCACTGAGCCACATCTCCAGCCCCTTTTCATATTTTATTTAGAGACAGGGCCTCGTTGAGCTGCTGAGGCTGGCTTTGAACTCGTGATCCTCTTGCCTTAACCTCCAGAGCCACTAGGATTACAGTTGTGTGCTACCACACCAGGCTGGTTCAATACTTTGAAGCAATCAATTAATACATACTTTGGTTTCTTCATAGTTTTTCTTGTATATTACTTTTATTTGAATCCTTATGAAACCACATCAAACTGTTAAATATACATCATTGAAATTTGATGTAGTTTATTTTCAATTCTAAGTACATTCTAAAATATGGTGATGGTGTAACTAAGATACCCCCCAAAACAGGTATCCTTCCATCATAAAGTTGACTCTTGGTTTGCTTTCTTTGCTCTTTGTATAGTGCTTGGCAAGATAAGCCATAAATCCAGGGACTTTGTGTTATCCAAAGTGATTATATTTGGGGTTTTATTACCCAAAATGATTATATTTGAGAGTGAACCACTTCCTTGCTTCTTCTGAGTTTCTTTTGCATGCTAAATGTTAAAAATTTTTATTAAATTCAAATTAAATAATTATACTCTCTCATAATTGACAAGCACTTTGTTATTTACAAAAATCATTTATGTATATTATCTTAATTTTGCCCTCCCAATAACCTTAACCTTGAGAGAAATGCTCAAATGTATTTATTGCATAGAAGACAGAGCTGAGAACACAGCTCTGTGGCATAGCACTTGTCTAGTGCACATGAAGCCCTGGGTTCCACCCCTAGCATTACAAAAAAAAAAAAAAGAAAAAAGAAAAAAAAAGGAGTATGGGAGTCAAAGTATTTCATTCCATTACTAGAAATTATTTAGAAATAATTTAATAATAATAATTATTATTATTATTACTTACTAGAAATTATTTAGAAACTTTCCAATAACCCATGGAAGAGAAAGCACATAGATTTCAGGCAAATATAGCCGAATAGAAAACAAACAGGACTGGTGGAGGGCAACTTGGATTCACCTAGCCAGGGGACCTTAGGAAACTATTAACTAGTTAAGGGAACTTAAGGGTGCTACTAACTAGCTGGGGGACCTTAGGAAACTCCCTGAACCCCTTGTTTCTATACTTAGAAAACAGGAATAATAACATTGATTCTGTCCTTCTACTTCTAGCCATGGGATTCTTGGAAGAATCAAATTCAGTAATAAAGTTCATGGAAAGGCACAGTACCCAGGGAAATGCTAACAGATTATAGTGATTGTGACTACCATGTTTTAAATTAATTCTGGCAATTTTGCTACAGTGTTTCTGCTTTGATAAGAGGGGGAAAATTGTGCAGGTCCTGGCCCGGAGACAGGCAGTTACAGGAGTAAGAGGAGAAGGGAACAAAAAGAAGAGGCTCAGAAAGTGAGACTAGGATACTTCCCAACTTTCACAAAGAAAGTGGAGGCTGGCTGGGAGGAGTGATTTTTATCATATTTTATAAATGAGAAAACTTCTAAGATAGGGAGACCTTAATTGATATAAACTAATTAACTTATTGGTATTGACACCAGACTGACTCCATGTCACAGTCTCTCAGGAACCCCGCCCCCCCACACACACACTTTTTTGTTATTCATTGACTTTTAGACTTAGAAACTCATCATATCACACAAATGGATAAGTACCTCAGCCCTCCAAATTTCCTGTGGTGAAATACTCCACAGACCTAAAGGAATAAAACAGATCCTAAGCATATTTAGTTGACCTTACTAGTTTTTGACTCCCTAACCTGGGGAGATATGCAAGGCCAGAGAGGCAGAGAACACAGTGGTTAAGAACGTGGATCCTGAATCCAGTCTGCCTGGGCTTAATCTGGCAACTCTGGGTCACTGGGCAAGTTACTTAACCTCTCTGGGTCCCAGGTTCCTCATCTGTAAAATGAGGATAAGAAATAGCACCTGTTTAGGTTTTTTGTGACGATTCACAAAGTATAAAAACATAGTATACGTGCAAAACTAGGGACACAGCAAAAACAGTGCCAAGAGGAAAATTAAAGCTATAAACCCTTACATTGGAGGAGCAGGGGGAGGAGGAGAAAGATATCAAATAAAAAAACCTAACTTTACAATTTAAGAACTAGAAAAAAAGAACAAACTAAACCCCAAGTCAGCAGAAGGAAGAAAGTAATAAACATCAGAACAGAGATGAAAAGAACTGGAGACTAGAAAAACAATACCACTGAGCCATACACTTAAAAATGGTTAAAATAAAAGATTTTGTTATATGTATTTTATCACAGTAAAAATTTTGGAAATGAAGAGCATTTCAAAAATGAAGTTCCAGGAAGATTCCCTGGTATATATTAAGAATGCTAGTTATCAAGGGGAATTAACTCAAGAATTTATTTTTCTTTATAGGTATACTTTCTGGAGAGATAATAACCAGGTTTGTTTTATTTGGGAGTACTCCTGAAACAAGAAAACCTTAAATGAATGAGCCTGTTTACTGAGATCATCCAGTTGAAGCAGAGATGAGGAGAAGGAAGAGTCTAGTGGCTACTTTGGAGCAAGGGGTTCTGTCAAAGAAGCCAATAATAGGGAGTCCTTTATAGAATTCCAGGGCCATTTGTCAGGGGTTACCATGATATATGGCTCCTTTGAGCCACTCTGGGATACTGGGTTCAGCCCTATGTAAAATGATGAAGAGTGATAACAGAAAAAATAAGGCAGGGTGATATAGAAATAGATCACTCAGCTAGGAATCAGGAGACCTGGCTTTGAGAGGTGGCTCTGACCATAATTGTCCCAAAGATCATCTCTTCTCTCAGACTCAATTTAGCAATTGGCAAAACGAGATCAATAAACATCCCTTTTCTCTTAAACAGTTCACAATTCCATGATTCATATACATATCTAAAAAAGAGACTTCACCTCTTTGTTAAATTAAGACTTTTCAAGGCAATTATGCATTTCAGGATTAACAGATTAATAGCAATTATACTAGAAATAGAAATACATACAAATAGAAAATATGTAGAAATAGAAAGTCTCATATACGCCAGACACTGGTGGACACTCTGTAGGTATCACTTCACTTAATGTTTCCATGATCTTATAAAGTACTATTTTCTTTCATTTTACAGATAAGAAAACCAAGGATCCAAGAGGAAAATGACTTATCCAAGATCATATAGTTCTTGGGTGGTACAGGCAGGATTTCAATCCAGGTCTGTCTAACCTCAAAATTTTTGCTTTCTTTCAGCATGGTAATCTCCTTCTACCCAGGTGTTATTAACTCATCTCTACCAGGAAGTATAAAATTCTAAAACATTTTTAAATGCATATGTGTATAAAATATTGAAATTGGAAGGCCCCAAACTGTCATGTGTTTGAATTCCCTAACTTCACAGTGTCTCAGAGAGAAGAGACATCATACTCAAAAGCAAGTGCAGACCCGCCGGGGAACCAGGGTTTCTGCCCTGAAACCCAGGCACTTCCTCCACTCTGCCAAGCAAGGTGTCACCATTTCAGACACTGTCCGCTGAGCTCGAAAATTCTGAGGGACAAGAGCGACTTTGGGTGCAGCTTTGATATCGTGCCATTGAATAAGTCCAGGCTGGACCTTGGGTCACGTGGTGGAATGAACTAACAACAATTTTGATACCTTCTTTGCTGTAATTAGAGAAATGTAAAACAAAGCACATCAATATTTACCTTTCGCTTTTTAGCAGCTCCATTTGTCCCAGGGACAGTTTCACACAGGCGACTTATTGCTTCCCTATAGAACAGAAACCATAGAAATACTTAGCATATCACCTACACACTGTAAGCATTCAAGAAATGCTAGCATTATTATGACCAGCAAGTATGCAGACATAAACAGTGAGGCTGCCATAAATGACCTTCCTGTGGCCCCACAGGAGAAAACACTGCGCTTAGTCTCATCTGCAGTTAGTTCAAACTCAGGGAGACCTAGCAATACCCTAATATTGAAAAACTGCTTTCCAACAAGGAATCCTACTAATCATTTTACTCATTAATTTTTTTCCTTAGATTTTCAGATTTGATTTTTTTGATTTTATTTATTTTTATTTATATATGACAGCGGAATGCATTACAATTCTTGTTACGCATATAGAGCACAATTTTTCATATCTCTGAATGCCAAATGCTTTCTTTGATATAAGAAGACTGACTCATAGTGGGATAGGGAGAGAGATCATGGGAGGAATAGACGAACTCTAGATAGGGCAGAGGGGTTGGAGGGGAAGGGAAGGGGCATGGGGTTAGAAATGATGGTGAAACATGATGATCACTATTATCTGAAGTACATGTATGTAGACACAAATTGGTGTGAATATACTTTGTATACAACCAGATTTGATTTTTTTTGTCGTTGATTTTTTAACCAAAAAGGAGGGGCCAACCTTTGTCTTCTGGGAATACTTCACAATTTTTCCTCTAGCAAAATCCTCACTGTGGTTCATGGTTATTTCAGCACTAAAGACAATTAAAAACAAACAAATACAACACTAGAAGAAGTTTGAAAGGATAGGGAGAGCATTGGACTTCAAGGTGGGCTCAAATGGAGGCTTATTGACTAAGTAACTGCTACACACCATTGAGCTTTCATGTAATTTCACAGAAGAAAAAGAAAATCAATATCAAATTTCCTCCTTTGCTTATTTTTCTGCTCTTACTACATATTGCACTTCCTGAGAGAAAAGCACCACTAAAATAAGTAGTTGCTCCTTAATGGAAGTGGTGGAGGAGAAGCACCCTCCTCTCCAGAAATGCAGTTATAACTAAAAGCTTTTGTGTCTGGGACGATGAACATTCATAACCTACCCTTCCTCACTCTGGGTAATATGAACCTGAGCCTTTTGCTTTCAACACACACATTTAACTTTTCACAAGGCAAATGGAATTCTCTATGCTCCTTCCTGGGTCTCCCCAGAGATCACTGTTTAAAGTAACAAATTGTGTATGAAGATAATACAACATTGTATTTCAGTTTTTTATAATATTTTCTGAAATAATTTTGATTTCCACAGAAAGAGGGGAGCCACCAGAGAAAGGAATTCAGACCCATTACTAAGAAGCTACAGTTAGGATAGGTAATAGTGCATATCAGTGATCCAGAAGACACTTTGGAAGGGTGAGCTGAATTCCCAAAGATTTCACACACATCATTTCAGAATTAACATATATGTTTTAGCCTAGGATCTCTTTTTTCCCTCTGAATAAATGAAACTCTTTCCAAGGTATTATCTTGTCTGATTTTGCATAATTACCTTCAACCAAAGAAGAGTATGGCTCCTTGGTTTAGCATATTTTCTCAAGATTTCATATATTGTTTCCTCTAGTATTCCAACCTTTATTCTCTGAGTCAAACAGAAGGATCATGCAGAAGGTTGGTTGATTAATGTTCTGAGTCACCTTAGTGATTATTAAATAATTGATGAGACTCATATAATTGATCCAAATTGACTTCCAAAACTGCCAAAATAATTAGTCCAGGAACTCCACTGTATCCATAGAATTTAATACAGTATTATAAGAAAGGGCAGGACCTTTACTCCATAAGAATCAATTAGGGTGCTTTGTAAGTAGTTCAAAATAAAGTATAAAGAAAGGTGGACCCTGATGCTACCAAATATAATAAGTATTATTAGAATTATTTTTAGAAGAAGGTATTACTTTTATATAGTGCCTTATAGTTTTACAAAGTGCTTTCCCAGGTATTGGGTTTGTTTGTTTGTTTGTTTTTAATTTCTCACACACCTACTATCTTCTAACAAAAGTAACATGGTAAATCTGAATTAAAGGGGACTCTTTAGCATGGGCACCTCTCAAGAAAGGATGAATCTACCTGGCAGGATGGGGACTGAAAATCCCAGAAAGAGAAGAGCAGAAGCATGAAGTATACAAGGGGAACAAATACTTTGACATTGCTAGAGAATAAAATGTGGTAAAGCAGGAGTGGATAAGAGATAAGAGATGAGATGAGAGTGGCAAATGTTTTTCTGTTAAGGACCCTATAGCAAATATTTTAGTCTTTGTTCTGTTCCAAATGCTCAATTCTGCCACTGTAGTGCAAACAAACAGCCTTAGACAATATGCCAACAAATGAGCATAGCTGTGTTCCAGTACAACTTTATTTCTAGAAACAATCAGTTGGCGAGATCTGGCCCACAGACCATAGTTTGCTAATTCACACAGAAGGAGAGAGAAAAGTTCAATCTTAAAAAAGAGGAAACTGTTCTTATACATTATCATTTTAAAATTAGATTTAAAACAACTACATGATACTTCATTTACATTAGGAAAAAAACAAATATGAAGTCCATTACCACTTCAGACATACTTATCCATTGCTAGGAGCCTAAATAGTATTAGCATAATCTTTCTAAAGAGTAATTTGATAAAGCATGACAAATATAAAAATTATCAAAGTGTTTGACAGGGCAAGAACTTATATTGGAAGAGTGTGTAAGCAAAAGGAACATTTATTTTAGAATAGAAAACCAACCCCAAAGCTTGTGATGTAGAGATAAAATATGCCAAATTAAATATTGTCGGGAGGCTGAGAAAAGAGGATCCATTGAGCCCATAAGTTTGAGGCCAGTCTGAGCAACATAGCAAGACCCTGTCGAAGGAAGGAAGGGAGGGAGGGAGGGAGGGAGGGAGGAAGGAAGGAAGGAAGGAAGGAAGGAAGGAAGGAAGGAAGGAAGGAAGGAAGGAAGGAAGGAAGGAAGGAAGGAAAAAGGAATTGAAACTGGGTTTCAAAAAACTTAAATTTTACTGCTTCCAAACAAGGCAGCCTATAGTGGAAGACACAGAATACAAATCCAGGTCTGACTTCAAAACTCTCACTCAGCCAGGGAAGAGCAACATGGCCAGGTGGATAGGAGGAGGCCCAGGCTGGGGTGAGGGTGGGGGGATATTGATTGTCCTTCTTTTCCTCATGTCCCCTGTCCCCTACAGAGAGAGGGCTAACTTTTAGCCAACATTCACATCAATGTGGCTGAGATAAACTGCCAAGGGAAAAGGGCAAATGGGCTAGGATCAGCTCTGAAAAGGCTCTTGCTGAAGCCCCAACCCTTCCCCAGCCTTTGCATTTTGTCCCTTGGCTGCTAGTGTCTTCTGGCAGAGGCATGTGAACACTCACACACTCACCCCAACTGAGGTGCCTGCAGCTTTACAGTGTGAAAATCTCTGGATATACAACTCTCCTCAAAAGAAAACAAGGGGGAAACTTGTGCTTATGAACTTACTTTGAAAATGGAGAGGTTTTTGTTTTGTTTTGGATTTGAAACTCTAAAGTGAATCATGGGTTCCTTCCACCCAAAAAAAAATGTGTTCAGGCTACCTTTATTCAATTTCAAAGGGCCCACTTCCCACCGCACTGCCCCCAAAGCATTTGTAAACCACTGCTTAAAAATAACCTCTGAAACTCACTTTCTTTGGTGATGTCAGTGTTAACAGATCTGGAAATTTCAGGCATGGAAAACAGATATATGCCTGCCTTTTGTTGCTTTTCTTTCAAAGATCTTTTCTTTCCCTGAGAGTGGGATCAAGAAATTAACTGTAATATTTTCAAGAACAAATAGTACTTTCAGAGTTTTTCTGGAGTCTCAGCCACACCCTCCAGCCTAATACACTGACTGTACAAATGCTACGGAAAAAGAAAACACATTTGGGAGCCTGCAGTGGCGACTTCTCCCAGGGCCCAGGGTTCCCGCCTTCCTGGCTGCCAGCAGTCTGCATTTCTGCGTAGGCCTTTTGGAGCTGTCTTGCCATGAGATCCTCTGCAGCTAGCAAACATTTGGCACTTGTCTTCTCTTAGAGGAGCAGAATTTTTGGAGTTTAAATGGCTGAAGATTTCTATCCTGGGAGCCTGTTCTAGAAAAAGAGAGAAACACCCCACAACACCAACAGTGGCTACTTTGTTTATTGTTTCACCACATGAGAAGGAAGGGGAGAAGTGGGCTGATGTAAGAGAAGGAGAATGCAGTTGAAGATTTGCTTTTAAGACTATAAAACCCTGCCTACGCCATAAGACCAAAAAAAGATATTTTGTCTGCCTTCACAAAGTCCAAACCAATCATCTAAACAAAGCCATCTTTCTTCACTAACCCCAGGCCCACTGCAGTACTTAAGTTATAATTTTTCTGTGTCTTTAACCCTTAAACAGTTAAGCTCCTTTGGCAGCAATGTTGCCTAACACCCCTCTCCTTTTCTTCCCCCCAAGTTTGGAAGGCAATATCACAATCCAAGACAAAATGGTACATTTAATGGGGGGAAGGGCTGCAGGGCAGTTTTCTCCCAGTGAAAATGCAGTTCTTCAGTAAATAGAAAAGCCAGAAAATGTGTCACATGAAACCAGGCAAAAAAAAAAAAAAAAAAAAAAATCATTCCTCTGGAATGATTGCAGGCAATGTTCCTGCAATCCCCCACCCTGCACACACACTCAGTCACAGCCACTGTCTCACATAACACACATGTCCACACACACAGTGAAGGAGTGGTTTCAGTTTTGTGGCAGTAGAAAAGAACCTTTCCAAACTGAAAAGATTCCGGCCACACTAATTTGCCTCTATTTCCCAAGGGACTTCCCCTTACTTCTCATCTCCAACATGATCCTTAAAGAAAACAGTTAACAATGTCTAAGAGTCAAGTTGTCACCTGAAAGTCTCGAATTGCCTTCATGTTGTGAATGAAGGGACTTGTGAGTCATTCAGACTCCACCTCGGTGTGGTATTATGTTATTCCAATTGTTCTACTAGGGAAACCAGTGCCATCTTTTTCAAAATCTTTGCCTTCAGGACATCAAGTCTCAGTGATCTATGTGTTCAATTTTGTTCAGCTTGGTGAAATTAAAGACATCCAAGGACTTGTGAAAGCCCTTGGACAGGACATTTTAGAACATGAGCCTGCCAACATGGCGATAAGGCATAATGAACAGAGTCAGTGTCCACAGACCAGTTAAAAATGGAAACTTCAGACTCCCTTTGTGCTTTTATCAAGGGGCATCACCCATTCACTCAAGGAGGGTACACCCAGCTTATAAATATATCCTTTCATTTTAGAAACATGCATCTCAGGTCCCAGGTGGTCAAACAAAACCTTTCAGCGCTGCCATAGCATTTACCCTCACACTGACTTATCTACCACTGTCCTCCTGAATTATATTGAAAATCTGATTCTGAAGTACATTTGCAATTCGACCCAGCTCAGCCACCATAGGACATAGGTTGTTCTGTCTACTCTGTTCTTCTGTCCTTTGGCTCTGATACAAATGTGGACCATTAATCACACTGGAATGAGGTGAAATGACCATCCTATTCCAAGTATCACTTCTCCCCTACAAGTCTCCCTAGTTAACAGAAAGTAAGTGCTAATGTTCTCTATCTCACAATAATTTCCTATAATAGGATCATGTATTTCAATATTCAGACACTTACACCCACAAAATGAAGTCTGTAGCCTTTGTAAGTGGTTATGCCTTATGAAAATGACAAGAATTGTTTTCATACAAAATATGAATAAATTTTTCAGGCCCAAACTCTGTTTTCCTTTACTTTGGGATAATCTGGGCTTCTTTAAAACAACTCTATTAGAGAGAAAATATTCAAAATATTATGAAGGTGTGGCTTTTAAAGAGTGCATTGACATGTAATGTGATCACTTAAAAGTCAAAGTTCTTCCATTTAAAAAAAAAAGAACAGATCCAACTTGATCAACCACTTTTTATTCACCCCATTTCATTTTCAATGATATGTATCTGTTTACAAAAATTTGGCCTTTTTTTCAAAGAAGGAAGATTTGGCCCTGTTTAATATTTAAACCAATTTGCTGCAAAGGTGTTAATAACATTGCGTGAGACAGCAAATGTTGGAAAGAACAACTTTCGTCACATTAAAAAAAAAAAAATAACTGGTTCTTTAAAAGGCCATTTGGCATATATGTTATCAATTTTATCTGAAAAGTTCATTTTTTAATGTGGGTGTGTGCTCTTAAAGGAATCATTCCTGGGCTAGCCAGTTAAGTCCACAGTGGCAAATGACTAAAGGACAGTTGGACCTGCACATCCATCAGGAATTTGCCAGCATAACCATTCAGGTAAGTGGCAAAAAACTTTCAAGTTCTCAGTAATCAACCGGTAACTGTTCAAATGCAGATTTCCAGGGTTGTTTGTAGAGATTTTGATTCTCTAAGTCTGTAATGGGGCTAGGATCTTCATTTTGACAAGCCTCTCAGCCAATCCTGAAGCAGAGTTGATGGTTCACATGATGGATTCAAAAGTCTCTTGGACTCAGCTACATAGGGAAACTGGTTTTGTGCTCTACAGCTTTGACCAGATGGTTTCTTTAGTGGATGCTAAGGAATGAGGTTAACTGTTCCTAGAGGCTTGATAAGGAAGGCTACACTCCCTGTATATTTGATGATTTCCATTTTGGGGAAAATCTGTCTTCAACTTAGTCACTCTGTGCTGGAGGGAGTGGCAAATCCACTCCTCTCCCCTCTGCCTCCCTGCCTTGCCTGCTCTTGGGGAATGCTTTTACCAGCGGGCATCTGGAGGTCTTGAACTTCTTTGCTCCCAGCACACGCAGGTGGCAAGAGTGACCTGCATTCTCTTTCCATCTGGCAGTCTGGGGGCAGAGAGTCTGGGTCCATCTGTACCTCAAACTGCATTCCCACTCGAGGCAGTTGTTCTCAGTCTTGACTGCACATTGGAGAAACTCCAAGGAGTGTGTTAACAAGTACTGAAGACAGAGTCTTATCTCTAGAGATTCTGATTTAATTGGTACAGGATAGGACTTAGGGACTGGAAGTTTTAAAATCTCTCCCAAGTGTTTCCAGATGAGCTTAGGTTGAGAATCACTCTGCAAGTTTTTCTGAAAAGGACCAGATGGTAAATAATTTAAGATCGGCAGGTTATACAGTCTGTGTCACAACTGTTCAACTCTGCTACTATGGCTTGAAAAGCAACTACAGTCTATGAATGAACAGGCACGATTGTGATGCCAGTAACACTTATGGACACTGAAATTTGAATTCTATATAATTTTCACATGTCACAATATCTTCTTTTTTCCCCAACCACTTAGAAATATCAAAACTATTCCTGGACAGCAAGGTAACAAAAATCAAAATCAGGCCACTGGCTGAATTTGGCCTGCAGACTATGATTCTCTGAACATTATTATTGAGAAACAGGATCCAGAAGATCTTGGACTGGCCCCAGTTGCTTCGTTTTCCTCTAGAGCAAGCTAGAGTTCAAATTCTAGCTGTGTCTTAAAGTCTCTGTGACCCTGAACAAGTTTTTAAAGCTTTCTAGGTCTCAATCCCTTAAATATATAAAGTAGGATAGTGTTTGAACAATTTTCAGTAAATGCCAATCATTGCTATTGCTTTATCCTTCTAATGGCTTTCTGCTTTAACTGGATCAAATCTATTTTATACAGTTCCCAGTACCAGCAAAGTATTCTATGTGATATAACTGGGATGCTATAGATAATACATTCGATAATAGTAAAAATTATGTCTATAATTAGTAGTACTTCATAGTACAAGTTTCTATAAAGGCAGATTGCATGTATGATTTTCTTTAAATAACCCATGTAATCTCTCAGACTACTATGGACATAAAATGTGTTCAATATATAAAAGTTTAGGTGTCCCCATGACATTGAAACAAAGTGTGGACCTTGTCTCCCTGTATAAACAAGACTCTCCCCACTCCTTCAAAGTGGAGGTACTCATTTCCTCAGTTGCTGGAGTGGACTGCACACGACTGGGTTCCTTCCCCAGAAATTGTCCTCTCCCAAGAGAAGTCACCTTCCCCATGCATATGTCTCACCCTGAGAGGTAGCAGGCATCCAATTACTGGTCACTATGGGATTGGAGGATCTTGTCCTCTTGCCTCAATTTGGAACAACTCTAAAGTGCTATCCTAACTCCAGAATTGCCCATGGTATCTGCAGAGACCTTTGTTGTGACTTCATTGATATTCAGCCTCTCCTTGTGTCCAGCCTGCTTCCCTCACTCCCTCAGCAGCTAACCTTGAGAGTACTCCAGGAAACCTTTTGCCCTAAACTCTCCATTTACCTAAGAACTGCCAATTAGTTGCTGCCAGAATTATATGTCGCCTTAGATTTGCATATACACTTAACTAGAGGACGTCTTTTTTTTTTTATTTTTAAGAATCTGTGTTATCCAAAAGTCAACTCAAAGTGTAGCAATATATAGGAATTATACCAGAAAGTATGCAACTTCTAGAAGATACATAGTCTCAACACTCCGACATATCAGCACAGGTACTGACTTCCTTAATAAGGCTCCTAAAGCTCAAGAAATAAAACTAAGAATTAATAAGTGGGCTGGCATCAAATTAAAAAGCTTCTGTACAGCAAAGCAAACAAGTAAGAGTGTGAAGAGAGAAGTTACAAAATGGAAAAAATCTTTGCCAGCTACTCTTTCAACAGGGGATTAATATCCAGTATACATAAAGAACTCAAAAAACTTAACACCAAAAAAAAAAAAACCCCAAAACCACCTAATCAATAAAGGGGCAAAAGAACTAAACAAACATTTCTCAAAAGAAGAAATATAAATGTCCAGCAAATGCATTAAGAAGGGTTCAATATCTTTAGCAATCATGGAAATACAAATCAAAAGTATACTGAGATTTCATGTCACTCCAGTTAGAATGGCAGTCATCAAAAACACAAATAATAAATGCTGGTGAAAATGTGGGAGGAAAAGTACACTCATGCATTATTGGTAGAACTGCATCAATAGTATAACCACTTTGGAAAGCAGTATGAAGATTCTTCAAAAGATTAGGAATGAAACTACCACATCACACAGCTATAAATACTACTCCTTGGTATTTATCAAAAAAAACAAAAATAAGCATACTATAGCTATACACACATACCAATGTTTAGAGCAGTGCAATTACACAATCACCAAGTTATGGAACTAGTCAAGGTGCCTCTCAACAGATGAATGGATGAAGAAAATGTGGAATATATACACAAAGGCGTTTTTCTCAGCCATAAAAAAAAGAATGAAACTACTTCATTTTCAGGTAAATGGATGGAACTTGAGAACATTATGTTAAGAAACAGGCCAAATGCTAAGTGAAGTTAGCCAATCCCAAAAAAACAAACGCCAAATGTTTTCTTTGATATAAGGAGAATGATTCATAGGGGGATAGGGAGAGGGAACATGAGAGGAATAGACGAACTCTAGATAGGGCAGAGGGGGCATGGGGTAATTAATGATGACTGAATGTGATGATCATTATTATCCAAAGTATACGTATAAAGATACAAATTGGTGTGAATATACTATGTATACAACCAGAAATATGAAAAATTGGGCTCTATATATGTGATAAGAATTGTAATGCA
This sequence comes from Marmota flaviventris, assembly GCF_047511675.1. Classification (NCBI taxonomy): domain Eukaryota; kingdom Metazoa; phylum Chordata; class Mammalia; order Rodentia; family Sciuridae; genus Marmota; species Marmota flaviventris. The sequence continues at coordinate 96,771,991 of NC_092499.1, forward strand.
TTCCGCTGTTATATGTAAATAAATAAATAAATAAATAAAAGACAATCCCATGCTTACAGAAAGCTAAAAAAAAAAAAAAAAAGTAGGCCCAAATCTTCATCATGTCAGATTAGACTCTGACTTCCTTAACAAGACTCCTAAAGTGCGCAAAAAGAAATTAAGAATAAATAAATAGGATGGATTCAAACTAAAAAGCTTCTTTACACAAAAAACAAAACAAAAAAACAATGAGGTGAAGAGACAGACTATAGTATGGAAGCAAATTTTTACCACATGCACATAACATAGAGCACAAATCTCTAGGATATATAAAGAACTCAAAGAACTCAACACCAAAAAAAAAAAAATCATTAAATTGTCTAAGGAACTGAACAGACACTTCTCAGAAGATATAATGTCCTTTTCTCTACTAAGGGAATAAATAAAGTCTCTTAGTAGATAGCCCACTATCAACAAATGTATGAAAACATGTTCAACATCTCTAGTAATTAGAGAAATTCAAATAAAAATTACTCTAAAAATTTCATCTCTTTCCGTCAGAATGGCAGTTATCAAGAATACAAACAACAATCAGTGCTGGTGAGGATGTGGGGGGAAAGGCACACTCATACATTGCTAGTGGGACTGCAAATTGGTGCAACCAATCTGGAAAGTATTATGGAGATTCCTTAAAAAAAGTTGGATTGGAACCACCATTTGACTCAGCTATCCCATTCCTTGGTCTATACCCAAAGGACTTAAAAACAGCATACTACAGGGACACAGCCACATCAATATTTATAGCAGCACAATTCACAATAGCCAAACTGTGGAACCAACCCTTCAATAGATGCCCTTCAATAAATGAATGAATAAAGAAACTGTGGTATATACATACAATGGAATATTACTCAGCATTAAAAGAGAATAAAATTATGGCATTTGCAGGTAAATGGATGGAGCTGGAGAATATTATGCTAAGTGGAGTAAGCTAAAACCAAAAAATCAGAGACCAAATGTTTTCTATGATAAGTGGATGCTAATCCATAATGGGAGGGCATGGGATGAGTGGAAGAACTTTGGATGGGGCGAAGGGGGAGGGGGAGTGAGAGTAAGAAAGATGGTGGAATGAGATGGATATTATTACCTTAGGTACATGTATGATTGCACAAATGGTGTGACCCTACTTTATGTACAAAAAAAGAAGTGAAAAATTATGCTCCGTTTGTGTACAATGAATTGAAGAGCATTCTGCTATCATATATAACTGATTAGAACAAAGAAATTTTAAAGTTTTTTTAAAAAGAAAATTATAAAAAAAGAAACATAGGCCAAATTCAGAAAAATCAAAGGTCAAATATTTTCTCTCACACGCAGAAGCTAGAAAAAAAATGAGGAATTAAAAGAAAAGGGAATCTCCTGAAAATAGAAAGATGAACAGTAGAGAAGAGAAAGGGGATTTAGGGAAAAGGAGAAAGAATTGGAAGGAGGAACTACAGGATGAAATTGACCAAACTATGCTAGGTATATGTATGAATATATCACAATGAATTCTACTTTTATGTATAATTATAATGCACCAATTAAAAATAAATAAATAAATAGAGGGAAAATCAATAGAGTAGAAGAAGAGGATCAGGAGAGGGAGGTAGGGAAAGGGAAGGGAAATATTTGGGATTGAAATGGTGCCAGTTATGTTTTGTGCATATGAATATGTCAAAATGAAGCCCACTATTATGTTTAACTATAATGCACTAACAAAAAAAGTTAAAAATAAAGTAAAAATAATTCCTAACACACAAAATAATTAATGTTTGAAGAGATGGAAATGTTTATTATTTTGATTTGATGATTATACATTGCATAAATGTATCAAATTATAATATGTCCCATGAAGATGTGAAAATACCATGCCTCAATTTAAAATATTTGGTTAAAAAAAAAGAATCTATGCTATACAGACAACAGGGAAAAAAGTCATTGTCAGAGAATGTTTCATAAGTGGCACAGGTAATCTAAATCAAAAAGACCTGTCCCCTTATTATTCAAACATGTGCAAATACACATCTCCTCTATGTTGCTCTTGTCAAGCCTTTGGTCATAGTGACAGAAAGCTGACTAAAACAGAACTATATCATTAATTTCTCTGTGTTCTTAGAGAGTAGAAGAATTAAAAATGGCTCTAGCATTCCCCTGGTATCCTGCTTTCCTTTCCTAAAAATAAAAACTTCAAGATGCTTTTGGGATTTTCTCGGGGGGTGATTTGTTTAAAAAAATAAAAGATTTCCATGTGATTTATGATCTAACTGGAGACCTCATTTGGATACTTGATAGGCTGGTACCTGTGATTTTTCAAAGTGTGGTCCTCATACCAGCAGCATCAGCATCACCTGAGAACTTAGACATGAATATTCCTGATTCAAAACTTCCAGAGTAGAATCCAACATTCTTTCTCACGAGTCCTTGCATACTAGAATGAGAACTGGAGACTTTGTTTTTTCCCTTAGTAGAGAAAAGGACATTAAAGTATCCTGACTTATACATTTGTTAGTTTCTTTATGAAGCCCTTTCAGAAAGAACTTACTAATGAGGAATCTGGCATTTAAACCAAGGCCAAATTCAAAACTGAGGATTAAACGTCTTCTTATTCTGTTACTTCTGGCTTTTAGCATTTCCCTGAGATTTGTTCCTTAAAATTCTCTCACTTTGAGGCATAGTGCAAAAGAGTGAGGCAGGTTTCTGGCTCTACTTCTTTTGGACTTGCCAGGCGACCTTGATAAATTCCTTAATTTCTCTATATCTCAATAATCCTGTTTTTACAACAGGATTACTATTTCTAAATGTCGAATTTGTGATGAAACTGTTAATGGTAGTAGCTATTAGTTAATAATGAACTTCTCTGTCAACTGTCTGCTAACAGTTGAAGTTATTCCTTTAACTACAAATAAGTTGAAGTTCAGCCAGTTTCGTGTGGATCGAGAAACTCTTCCTCTGAATCAACTTGGACCTCAAGGCTGTCTGAACCAAACTGAGTATCTTCAGTGATTTTATTTTTATTCTTTTGTGCATATATTCTTTTGTATATATACATATGTATATATATGTGTGTGTATATATATACACATATGTATATATATATACAATGTATATGTGTGTGTGTATATATATATATATATATATATATATATATATATATATATATACACATACATATGTGTATGTGTATGTGTGTATGTGTGTGTGTGTGTGTGTGTGTATATATAGTGCCCATAGCCAAACACTGTATTGTGGAGCAAGTTACCTGATCCAATTGTCTATGAGCTTCTCATTCTGCAATTTGGCCAGCTTCAGAATTCCAGATCCCATGTTTTAGATTCTTTTGGTCTTTGCTTTTCTCTAACCAGCAATAACCATGGAAACTTCAAAACCTCCAGGGTCATTTCCAAATATGTGATCTAGGTCTGAGAAACATTGAAACTTCCCCATTAATCAACAAATACTCATTGATCCAACTATGTTTCAGGCACTGTGGTTTTGAAACCTACCAGTCTCTGACTCAAACTTCCAAGGGAGAACCTTTAAGCCCAAAGACAAAGGATGCCCTTATGATTGTTTCATTGAAATAGGACCTTAGGGAACCAAATCCCATCCAGGCCGTACACACTCTGGGGCACACTGGGCTTTCTCAGAAAGCTCTGACACAACTATAGCATTGGTGATTCCAGGAACAGTGGTTCAAAAGGCCTGTTCTACTTGCACTGTAAAATGATTCTGATGAGGGGTTGGCCACTGACAAAATCAAAACTAGAAATTCAGCCTTAAGGAAGCCAAAAGGACCACAAAAGGAAAATAGTAGAATGCATTCTCATCTGGTTTGCATGTTAAGGGAGGCCTGGGAAGACATTAATGAAGAAACCTGTTTCATTCAGCAATACTGTATAAGAATACTGGAGTCTCTTCCACATGCATGGGCTTTAACATTCATGTGTTTTAACCTCTGAATTAATTTGTTTCCCTTCAAGCTCTTGAGGCCATCCATTGCCTATCCATACATGGACTTGGACAGGTATATAACTCTCTGCCTTAGGCTGGCGAATGTGTGTATATAACCTGCTTGTGGTATGTACTTGTAAGATAAATATCTACAGATTTCTAGAGATGTACATGGATAAATCAGCAGCCCTGTTTTTAGCTGCAACATATTTTTAGAAACCACTCCATAAAGTGCATCATATTTTCCAAGGAAAAGATGCTATAATTGGGAGTTTCATTCCTGACCAAGGAGTCCCTCAACAAGTAAAATAAAGATATACTTTAAATAGTTTGTCATGGAACAAAAACTATGACCATTTAATAAATTTCTAAAAATATTTAAAGCCATGCCCTAAGTCCTATAAAAGGGACATAAATATACACAGTACCTAGACATGGATTCTCAAAATTTCCAGAAATGTCCAACCACCACATAAAAATGCAGTGAAGTTGATGTATGTTCCAAAATTAATGCACTGCTATAATAACATTAAATATTGAGTAAACTATTTTGCAAGCATGAGATTTTAGTGGAGCATTTAGGGATGATTTAAATAGTCTCAATTTTCTTTCTTTCATTTTTTTAAAGTGCCCAAAGAAATTGATATGATGTCTCATTTTCCCTTTGAGATGGAAATTATTTTTTACTACTTCTATTTTATAAGACTTTTATCTTCCTAGCATTTCCCCTCCTACTACTCCTCTTCCTTCCCCTCCCTTTCCCTTTCTTCCTACAGCTTGTCTCTTCCACCCTGCCCAGTATATGATTATCACAGAACTGCCATATTGCCACAATACAACGCCATCCTGGACAAAGGTGAATGGTTCAGAAATTGGCCCCAATCACTATCAGCAGCCTTCCTGAGAATTTGATAATTGGAACTGAGAGAGTCAGAGATGGGGATGTGAGGAGGCCTTGGAAGTCCTGAACTTGGTCCTTATTTGCTTGATTGTTCACTGCTTCTCGGGTTCCATGAGCTACCCCAATAACCTTTCCAAGAAATTTCTTCTGGGCAATCCTGGAGGTGCACACCTGTTAATTCTAGTGACTCAGGAGCCGAGGGTAGAAGGATCTCATGTTTAAGACCAGCCTTGCAACTTAGCAAGACTCTGCCTCAAAATAAAAAGGGTCAGGCGTGTACCTAAGTGGTACAGCAATCCCCAGTAGCAAAAAATAAAATAAATAAATAAATAAATAAGTAAAAAAGAGAAACTTCTCTTTTTGCTTAAACTAGGCCATCATTTTTCTATTACTCAAAACCAAAAATAATCAATAAATATACACTTATGGCAAATGGATACACTTAAAATCATTCCTTTTACCTTAAAGCTGAGGTCAAAGAATTACTACTCAGACTTGATGCTTTAGAAAATGAGCACAATAAATGGCAAAAACAGCTTATCAATTAATATGCACCACATGCTCCCCTATGAGCTTGTAGATGTGAGTTGAAAAACTATATCTCAAACTGTTACTATTGGTTATCTCAGTGTTTTGTCTGTTTTTCTTCTATTTTAATTCCATTTACTGATTTCCACAATAAACCAGATTTACTTTCCATAACCAGAAAAAAAAAGTGAAAAACTTTTAAGAATGAGATGACCCCATAGGATTTACATTAGCAATGATGATGATCAGGGTGATGTTGTTATTGTACTGAAAATAATTTTTCCACTTTAATTTTAACTGTTATAGAAAAACAAGCTAGACATGTTAATGAGGTGACATTTTGATATGTGCATACAGTAGGTAATATTTAAATCAGCTTAAACATATCTATTTCCTCAAGCATGTATCATTTCTTTATGATAAAAATTTTCAAAATTCTTTCCTCTGAATTTGAGATGGAGAGTACATTATTGTTATCTATACTCACCCTACTATGCAACAACAGCACACCAGAACTTCTTGCTCCTATCTGACTATAACTATTGATCAATGTACCCATTGATCAATCTTTCCCCACCCCTCCTTCCCTTCTCCCTACTCTGCTTTTCTTCTGGTAACCTCCATTCTACTCTCGACTTCTATGAGATTAGATTTTTCATATTCCACATGAGTGAGATCATATGGTACTTGCCTTTCTGTGGCTGGCTTATTTCATATAACCTAATGATCTCCAGTTCCATTCATGGTGAGGCAAATAAAAGGATTTCATCCCTTTTATGACTGAATAGTATTTCATGGTGTGTATGTACCACATTTACACTTGAAGTATAATTAAGTACACTTCTTAATCTTACATCTGTTCATTCCAGTAATCACTGTGCACCTGCCATGTGGAATACACTGAGTAGAGGACAAGGGTACAGTTGGTTTTCATACCTTCTCTCTGCACAGAACTCCATCATACTGTAAGAATCTTTTCTAATTGATTGGAGACATACTTTTTTTTTTAGTTAGGTCTTTGAAGACTTCTAAAAGAAATTTAATGGGCTGTTTTATTTATCTCAAGTATTTGAGAAGTGAGATCTTAGCCTTAAATAGATTGTGAGGAATTGGAGGACAGTGAAACTTGGGGGGGGGGGGGTGGGAAGCAGTCACTGTCTGCATACTCACACATGTGCCACGTCAAACATCCAGCAAAGGCTTCCTGACATCTAAACGTGTGAAACTAAATATATCCACTTATACCAGTGCTCACCTAGGAAATACTAATTATGAATGTTATGTTTCATTGCATGGCTTATTGTTCTAAAGGCTGATAAAGGTCATGAACCTGACCCTGGGACTCCAGATCCTTACTGGAGTCGCAATACTCTTCTGAGCAACGAACAATGGGACTTGTTTTAACCAGCCATGTACATTCCATCTTAGCCACAATGCCTGTTTCCAATCCTTGGTGTAAACTAGAACTTTAAAAGTCTTCCCTGGGGTGTGTTCCCCTGCCTGACAGGTTCATTCTTTTATCTCCACTCTGGTGGTTCTCATTTAGCATGCCATTTGAACTGCAACCCTACTCCTACTCCTAGGTTTCATCCTAAGTCAGCACAGAATCAATATACCATATGCTGTTCAACTACTCCAGGGTTTAGGCAGAGATATACATACTCAACAATCCTGATCCTATAACACTCAGGAAGTTTAGATAAATGCCAGGCTGTTTTCAAACAAATGGGTATCTTAATGTAATCACCTTAATGTAATATTTGATCTCTACAGAATACCTGTCTTCCTAATGTTCACAACTCTTAAAAGCCACATGCACCAGACCTTATGGAAATGTTCAACTGTACCTTGGAGCTGCTTTGCATCAAAAGGTTATTCTCTCTCTCTCTCTCTCTCTCTCTCTCTCTCTCTCTCTCACACACACACAGAGAGAGAGAGAGAGAGAGAGAGAGAGAGAGAGAGAGAGAGACACCCTGAAGAGCTACCTTTAATGTCCTATTAAAGCCAAAGAATCAAAAATTTCAAGTTAGTGAATTGAATTTTCAGAATCATTGCTCAGGAGCAATAACATTACATACAAACAGGAAATTAGTCCAATTATAATATCTTCTGAATTATGATCTCTGCTTCATTGTTGCCTTACCTAGTACCAAATCACCCAAACAGCCTACTTACTGTCTATAGCAGCAGTTCCAAAAAAACAACACTACTCAAGAGATTTTTCTCCCCATGGCATAATGGGGCAGATAAACCACAATGTGCAGCCTGAGATGATCAGCTAGAGAAAATGAATTTTAAGACAGAACCCCAAAAGGGAGCACTCACCACTTATTCTCTGGAAGCTCCCCATTTTCCTTCACAGAACCCCAGGGATGGCAAGTGTGCAAATACAGCAAAGCCACTGTGAGCCACTTGTGCCTAGCTGTCCTGGGAGCCAGTGCTGCATGCCTTGCACTTAAGCCTGGCTGATTTTATTACCAAATAAATATGAGTTACAAAGTCACCAAATACTGAAAGAGGACAAAGGAGTAAAGTGAGGGTCTGGAGTTCCCTTTGCTAACAGTTGGCCCTGCACCTTGGGGTAGAATATGCACTGTGGTGATGTGGTGATGGATTACATATTTCCTCTACGATTCTTTGGGCATCAAAATACGAGGTTCTGTTCTTCAGGTTGGAAGTCAAGCTTCATCACACTGCTTCATTTACTGGGTTTACCCTGATGTGTCTATTCCTCCTTCAGTGTCTAAGACAGGTCCCCCCTGGACATACCAAGGAGGCATCTTTTCATGATGTGGTGGGTTACTCAAGGGAGGGAAGCTGGGCTTTAGGTTTCAACCACCTGATTTTGTGTGTGTGTGTGTGTGTGTGTGTGTGTGTGTGTGTGTGTGTTTCTCAACTTGGATCAAATGAGGGCTGTTTTCTTTCTTTAATTTTGCTTTTAAAATCACGAGGACAGTCTTCCAGGAGAAAGCAATGTCTCTATCATCTTCAGCATGTCTTCCACTTGTCTACCTTCTCATTTTCCTGGCGGTCCACCTGAAGTCAAGGTAGAGAAGTGTGATGAGAGGTTTGAATGGGGTGTAATTTACTGAGAAAGTAAATGGCCTCTTGTCCTTTTCTTTTTCTTTGCTCTCGTGTGAGTACCTTCTGAGTTCTGATTCCTATGGATTCACCACTTAGACAATTGGCAAAAAGTTCATCATAAAGACAGGAATTCTGCTCCATCTCTCTCCTGTTTCAGATGGGGATCCTCTTGGTACATCTTAACTGTGGCTCCTCTTCATTACCAGGACGTCACGTTGTTGTCTATTATATGCAACCTAGAGATGGTGAGACATTTACTATGGGAGGGACATCAGCCCCCATTTGTTTGTACCCATAATGGAGACTTTCAGCTACACTAATTTATCAGCACTCACATCTGAATTATCATTTTGATAGAAAATGTGAGGAGATAGCTGTGTGTGATCACACAAAATAAAATTCTTTCTTTCGAAATTATAACTGGCTCACTGAAAATTTTGTCTTGTACTGAACAGGACAATGTGGTAAATGAGAAAACTTTGAGAACAAATAAAATTTTAAATAAAAAAGTTTGAAACTTGATTTAACAATAATGTTTAAATGATAACATCCATGAAAATCATAATAAAGTAAATTAAATATGTGTTGAATGTCAAAACACATACAGGTTAAAGAAGTAGAACAAGGGGAAAGAAGGAAAAGTTAAAAGAAAATGAAAAAGATTAAACATTTGGGAAGTAAGGTGGGAAATAGAGTCTGTAGGGAGAGTGAACCATTTTTTTTAACCTGATCACATTTGAACAATGAAGCCATCTGCTCAGAGGCAGCAACTTTCATGGCTTCGAGATAGGCACATTACTGAATGCGCCAGTCTGACATCAAGGTGAGAGGAGCCTGATGAATCCCAGTGAATGGGTTCAGGAAGCTGGAAAGGGGAAGCTTAGTACAAGATTCTGAAGTAAGGTGAATGACGGTTGGCCTTTCATATGGAAATCAACCTCAAGATTTCAAGCCCCAAATGGGCCAAGGACCTGAACAGACACTTCTCAGAAGATGATATACAATCAATCAACAAATACATGAAAAAATGTTCATCATCATTGCTAGCAATTAGAGAAATGCAAATCATAAGATTTCATCTCACTTCAGTCAGAATGGCAGCTATTATGAATACAAACAACAATAAGTGTTGGCGAGGATGCGGAATAAAAGGTACACTCACACTGCTGGTGGGACTGCAAATTGGTGCAGCCAATATGGAAAGCAGTATGGAGATTTCTTGGAAAATTGGGAATGGAATCACCATTTGACCCAGCTATCCCTCTCCTCGGTCTATACCCAAAGGACTTAAAAACAGCATATTACAGGGACACAGCCACATCAATGTTTATAGCAGCACAATTCACAATAGCTAAATTGTGGAACCAACCTAGATGCCCTTCAGTAGATGAATGAATAAAAAAAATGTGGCTTTTATACACAATGGAATATTACTCAGCAATAAAAGAAAATAAAATCTTGGCATTCGCAGGTAAATGGATGGAGTTGGAGGAGATAATGCTAAGTGAAGTTAGCCAGTCCCAAAAAACCAAATGCTGAATATTTTCTCTGATATGAGGAGGCTGATTCATAGTGGGGTGGGAGCAGGGAGCATGGGAGGAATAGATGAACTCTAGATAGGGCAGAAGGGAGGGAAGGAAAGGGAAGGGGTATGGGGTTAGAAATGATGGTGGAATGTGATGGTCATCATTATCCAAAGTACATGTATGAAGACATGAATTGATGTGAATATACTTTGTATACAACCAGAGAAGTGAAAAATTGTGCTCTATATGTGTAATATGAATTGTAATACATTCCACTGTCATATATAAATTTTTAAAAATTAATTTAAAAAATTTCAAGCCCCATAGCAGATGAAATCCCCAGGCTACCAAAGAGTATCTTAAAACTCAGACCTCCCCTCCAATCAATCTCTCCCTCTCCTGGGCTGAGATTCATTGAATGTTTTTTTTTTTTTTAATCCATTCTTGGGAGAAGGTGCATACTCCTTCATACTTCTACCAAACTACATGCCAAAATGTTGATGCTGGGGACAGACAATGTCCATAGCCATTTTCTTCTGTCTTGAGCTCTCTTATCCCAAATACTCCTGTGGCTAAATCCCTCACTTTACTAAGGTTTTAGCTCAAATTTCTTCTCTTCAGAGAGGCCTCCTCACTACCAAATCTGAAAAAGACCACCACCCTCAAGCTTCTATAAATCTGCCCAAAACATAATCTCTTATGTCTGTATCACATATAGATATATCTATAAAGAATAATATCCAAAGGCAAAGCCAGACCTTCTCCTTTGGGTATGTACATTAGTGAGAAGCTGAATCTTCATAGCAGAGGGAATAAGTCAGTTTTTTTTATATTTTCTAAATAAGAAAGTATAGACACATAGTTTATAAAGTTTTATCTGTATGTTATATTTTGCAGTGCTAGAGACTGAGTCCAAGGGCTAAATAATTTATGCATACTGGCCAAGTACTCTATCATTGAGCTACATCCCCAGACTCTAGAAGATACATAGATACATGATGAAGGAGAAAAGGTTTCAATTAGTAGAGTTGTTTTGCAAAACAACCTAGCAATACACATCGGAAGCCTTTAAAATATTTAAGTTGTTTGATCAATGATTCTAATTCTAGAATTTGTCCTATAGAAATACTCAAGAGATGTTGATAAGATGTTCATAGCAGTATTACAACAATTAAAAGGATGTTATACAGCCATTAAAAATTCTTTAAAGAAACAGCCTAAATATCTTTTGATTGGTGGATGGATAAACTAACTTCAGTATATACATGCAATAGAATAGTATTCAGCCTTAATAAGGAATGATATTCTGAAACATACTACAACAGCACTCAGCCTCAAAGGCATTGTGCTAAATGAAGTAAGCCAGACATAAAAGAACAAATACTATATGATTCCAATTATATAGGGTATTTAGGATTAGTCAAAATCATAGAGACAAAAAGTAGAAGTGGTGGTTGCCAGAGATTGTGGTAAGTGAGAAGGCAGAGAATAGGAAGTTAGTGTTTAATGAGTATGGAATTTAATTTTGGGAGGATGAAGAAATTCTGGAGATGGATGATGGTGTTAGTTGTACAACAGTATAAACATACTTAATGCCACAGAAATGCACACTTAGAAATGGTAAATTTTGTTATATATTACATTCCGCTGTATAAGTGTGTGTGTGTGTATATATGTGTGTGTGTATGTATATATATATATATATATATATATATATATATATATATATATATATATAATAAAAATGGGAGCTAAAGACTGGACATGGTAGCATATGCCTATAATCCTGGCAACTTGGGACGCCAAGGCAGGAGGATTGCAAGTTGGAGACCAGCCTTAGTAATTTAGCAAGGCCCTAAGTAACTTAGTGAGACCCTGTCTCAAAATAAAAAATGAAAAGGGCTGGGGATATGGCTCAGTAAAATAAGTGCCCCAGAGTTCAATCTCCGTTACAAAAAAAGAAAGAAAGAAAGAGAGAAAGAAAGGTAAAGAAAACAATTGGAGCAATAGGAAAATGATTAATATGGAAGAAATATATAATATGGTTCATATTTTCTGCAAAAAAATCATTGTGAGTTCATGCATAGAATAAAAACACTGGAAAGAAATTCCAAAACATAAAATGTTAATAGACATTATCTCTAGGTGAGAATATAAGTAATTTCCTCTTTCATATTTTTTAATTTCCAAATGCTCTGAGTAAACATGCAGTGTTTTTATAACTAAGATATAAAAGAAAGTTTAAAAGGCCAGTCTCTACACATCTATTCTCTTATTCTGAATTATTGTTTTAGTAATAACACTTATTACTACCTAAAAGTTTATTTCATATCTATTTCCTTGCCATAGTTCATTTTCCCAGCCAGAATGTAAATTTCATGAGAGCAGACATTTTCTTACTCACTGCTGGATCCTTAGTTCGTGAACAGTTTCAGGCACTTAATGGACATACTATAAATACTTTAATAAATGAGAATGAGTCAATGAATGAATGGATGAATGAACTGAGAAAAGACACTGTCAGTGCCTTAGTTCATTCCTGATGCTATAACAAACTACATTAGAGTGGATAATTGGTAAATAATAAGAATTAATTTCTTGCAGTCTGAAAGCTGGGAAGTTCAAGATCAAGGCACCAGCAGAATCAGTGTCTGGCTTCTGCTTCATAGGTGGGAGCCTCTTATTGCATCTCCACAAGGCAGAAGGGGCAAACAGCTCCATTTTACTTCTTTTATAAAAGCACTAATCTCAATCACCAGGGATCTGCCTTTAATCACCTAGTAAAGACCTCCTATCTTAATATGATCACACTAGCAATTAAGTTTCAATGTAAGAATTTTTGGAAAAGGTACACCTAGACCATAGCACTCAGGTCCAGAAAATGGACATTCCTTTGTCCTGTGCCCCTATCCCAGACACCTGGGAGATCAATCATAGGAAGGTTTTTTCTCAGATTAAGGATCATCAAAATGATATAAAGCTTAAAACATTTCCAAAATAGGGTTAACAGTGTGGAAAGTAGTCCAGACCCCACATCACTTGAAGGATCATTGAAGGGGCTAAGAATGCAAAAGGGAAGACATAGAGAAGAAAGTGGTAGCTATCTCCAAATACTGCAAGTAGAGTCAAGAGGAACTTGCACTGATTTGATAAATATTTTCACTAAAGCTCTTCCATGCTCTAGGGATGGGGTAGGTATCAAGTGTACAAACAAGCAAGCAAAAATCCAGGATTTTACTTCATTTCTTTGACTCTAGATCAAATGCCAAGGATTGGTTAGAAGTTTGCAAAGACATATTTCAATGCTCATAAGGCAGAATATCAAATCAGCATTTCTTAAAGTGCATCCCATGGAACCCTAGGGATACAAGGATTGTTTATTTATATTTTTTTCTTAAATTTTTTAGTTGTAGATGGACACAATACCTTTATTTTATTTATTTTTATAATTGAACCCAGTGCCTCACATGTTCTAGGCGAGTGAGTGCTCTACCACTAAGCCATAACCCCAGTCCCTTTTTATTTATATTATGTGGAAAAAAAAGATTCTTGAGCCAAATAAGTTTAGAAATATTTGAGGTAATGTTCTTTTTTGGGAAGTGGGGTACTGGGGATTGAACTCAGAGGCACTCGACCACTGAACCACATACCCAGCCCTAATTTGTATTTTATTTAGAGACAGGATCTCACTGAGTTGCTTAGTGCCTTGCTTTTGATGAGGCTGGCTTTGAACTCAAGATCCTCCTGCCTCAGCTTCCCAAGCTGCTGGGCTTACAGATATGAGCCACCATGCCCGGCATAAAGTTAATTTTGCACAGGACCTCTCAGAGTTCTTAATATATCATTGTACATTGTGATTCTCCTAAAAAGCAATAAGGTTCTTTCTCAAAATTTTTGATCACAGGATCCTTTTCTAGGCCTAGAATTCCATGGAATGATCATTAGAACAAGTTCCTCTCTTTGCAACAAGAACCTTCACCTTCAAAACAGGTAGCACCCACAGATCCAGTTGGGCACACCCCTGAGACACAGCACCATCTACCACAGATGCACAAGTCTCCATTCTAAACCACTGTCAATCCTAGTCCTCTCACCTCATCTCTCTCATCTCACAGTGTTCCCAGTTACAAGTTTCACCCCCACATATTCTCCTTTACTTCCTTGCTTTGAACTTGGCTATAATGAACCATGCCTTGTATTTCAGTCTTTTACTTGAGCTCTACATAACAAAGATTGATTTCTTCCCATAAGCTATCTGGGGCCACTTGGATGGCTCCCCCCCAGGTTCAACTCTTTCATCTAGCTCAGACTGACTTTCATGTCAGGGATGGCATAAATGGAGACAGCTTGGGATTTTTTTATATTAAAAGTTCTTCCCTACTCTTATTTTTAGCTACCTCTTTGACAGGTCTGAGGTTCTGTAATGTCCTATTTCCAGACACAATTTTAAGTACTTTGGTACCTGGGAAACCAGCTATTTCTGTAGACTGAATCATCTTACTAGTCCTCATATGGAACACAGATGCTCTGCCACACAGTTGGGTAATTTTCACATGATGAGATAAAGCCACTTGAGATGCAAGGTCACTGGGGTATGTTCTACCTTCTAGCCATATGGATAAAAACCCATAATGACTTTGAAAGCTTGCATGAAATTCCTGCAGGAGAAATTGTTGTGATGTTAAACTATAGATGTTAAACCTCCCCATAATTTTTAGTCTCTTACCTTGTAACTTGGGTTCTCATTCCAAAATCCAGTGACCTCATTGACTGCAGCACTTCAATACAGCCCATGTACTAGAATAAGAAAAAAAATAAGAAGAAGTAGGACAAAAATACCACAAAGCTGTGTCTTAGCTAAATACTGACTTCCTGGGAAGCACCTTAAATCAGCTCCTGATGTCAAGTTACATATGCACACTCCATCTGCCATTGATCTATCTGATCATTAATGGACACATGCCTTACACTTCGGTTCAGTTCAAAACATTAGCAAAATGCAAACAGTTGATACCAGGAATGCAGGTAAAAGAGATAAATGTGAGTTTAGTGGTCAAGAGTGTGGGCTCTGGGGCCAGATGGGGTGAATTTTCATCCTGTCTCTGCCACTTCTTCATTAGGGAATCACAACCAATTACTTAACTTTTCTGCATCACAGTTTTGTCGTCGGTAAAATGGAAATACAATTGTTGTAAAAGCTGAAATATTTCACACATGTAAAGCTCCTAGATGCCTACTATGCATAATTTCTTGAACATTACAGGAAGCAAAAAAATGTGAGACAAATAATATAGGAATGTCCAATCTTCAAAGAAGCTCTAACTAGCATAAATATATATATAACACAGAAATTAGTAACATAAGACAATTTTATCATCTTTTGCAAGACCACTGAAATAATAAAGCAGCTCAAGGAAAAAAAAAGTCATGTCCCATACCAATGATTAGTAAGTTTAACTTGAATGTGGAACATTGGAAAAGGAATTGTGACATATGAAGCTAAAAGACAGTGTGTATTTAATGTGGCAGCAGTGGGGAACCATGTCTTGCTGCTGGTAACAGCCTGATGCAATCTGGGTTTGAGGAGGCTGAAGCCTATAGCAGTGTGGAGGTGGGTGGGTTAATAGTGAGGGAATAAGTTAGGATGTTCCTGTGGGAAAATGGAGGTACTGACAACCCACATGGAGGAAGGATGGTCGCAATAGGGAGGAGGAGACCCATTCAAGTGACATCACGGAAATAGATGTTACAGGGTTCGGTAGTTGATTTGACATAGAGAATAAGAGAGAAGGATGAGTCAAGAATGACTCAGACTTTTTCAGTCAGGAGAGCAGAGGGAACAGTAATACCATCAACAGAAACAGGAAAGCCAGGAAGGGGACGATGATGAATTCATTTGGGACCCGTTGACTGTAAGACACTGGTGGGATAGCCAGGAAATAACAAGTTGGCAGTTTGAAAATTGAATCCTGGATCCTGTGGAGAAAAGAAGCCTAGAAATACAGGCTTAGTCTTCTATGTAGCTTTGCCAGGTGAGGCCGTGGGAGGAAATCCTCTTAGCAGAGCCTTGGTTGACTAGGGAGAGTGTTTCTCTGAGAAGTGATTTGGAAATGTTATAAGAGCCAAGCAGTCTGATTGAAAGTGATCTGTCAGCTCCTTGGAAATGATATGTTTCCTGTTTAGCTTTCCTTTGGAAGCCTTCCAGCTTCCCTCTGCTTGGATATGGCAAAAGCACTGTGGAAAGATGGCAGAAGCTGGGGGTGGGGGAGGTGTTTCTCTCCAAAGAGTTCATGTAGTATTCTGAGCAGATTTTCTAGATTTGCATCCTAAGACCAGCTCAGTGCACAAGTGTTGCACTGAGAACACACTGACTGGAATGTTCTCAGCCAGACCCCTTTTAATCATGCCCCTCTTGGAGTCTAACATCAACATAAGAAACATTTTGTTCTGCCCAATCACACTTACCTTCCCAAGGCTTGGGTACCACGTGGAAGTAAGTGAGGTCTAGAGATTTATATTCTTTTTTTTTTTTTTTATTGTTGGCTGTTCAAAACATTACATAGTTCTTGATATATCATATTTCACAATTTGATTCAAGTGGGTTATGAGCTCCCATTTTTACCCCATATACAGATTGCAGAATCACATCAGTTACACATCCATTGATTTACATATTGCCATACTAGTGTCTGTTGTATTCTGCTGTCTTTCCTATCCTCTACTATCCCCCCTCCCCTCCCCTCCCCTCCCCTCCCCTCCCCTCTTCTCTCTCTGCCCCCTTTACTGACATTCGTTTGTCCCCCTTGTATTATTTTTCCCCTTCCCCTCACTTCCTCTTGTATGTACTTTTGTATACCTCTGAGGGTCTCCTTCCATTTCCATGCATTTTCCCTTCTCTCCCCCTTTCCCTCCCACCTCTCATCCCTGTTTAATGTTAATCTTCTTCTCATGCTCTTCGACCCTACTCTGTTCTTAGCTACTCTCCTTATATCAAAGAAGACATTTGACATTTGTTTTTTAGGGATTGGCTAGCTTCACTTAGCATAATCTGCTCTAATGCCATCCATTTCCCTGTAAATTCTATGATTTTGTCATTTTTTAATGCAGAGTAATACTCCATTGTGTATAAATGCCACATTTTTTTTATCCATTCATCCATTGAAGGGCATCTAGGTTGGTTCCACAGTCTAGCTATTGTGAATTGTGCTGCTATGAACATCGATGTAGCAGTGTCCCTGTAGCATGCTCTTTTTAGGTCTTTAGGGAATAGACCGAGAAGGGGAATAGCTGGGTCAAATGGTGGCTCCATTCCCAGCTTTCCAAGAAATAGAGATTTATATTCAATGAACCATAAGGCTTATTAGGAAAGGAAAGCTAAATTTAGAAATGTCCATTTCAGAACAAGGGTTCAAGTTCCACATCAAGGTAAATCAAAAAGATTATCTATGTGTCCTCATTGGTTGCTTTGTTTTCTTTTGCTTTTCAGTACCCTCTTCTGATCCACAACCCAACTCAGCCCCTGCTGCCCTGTCTCCTGCAGTACAGGTCCTGGAAAGAATACACTCCCCATGAAATTTGGGGAGTACTTATAGACTACACCTCTAATTCCCCCAGAATACCTTGTTGGTGCAGAAGTATATGCCATCTTTTCCTGCAGCTGTAAATCATGAAGGTCGGGCAAGGCTTATCAGTGTATACTTTTTGAAAAGGTGACCAAGCACCTGCATTTTCCACTCTCTGTCACAATGATTTTTCAAAAATCATACCAGATCATGAGCCTCCACTGCTTAACACCCCTAATATCTATGAAAACAAACCCACTGTCAGGCATGGTGGTACATGCCTGTAATCCCAGCTCCTCAGGAGGCTGAGGCAGGACGATCACAAGTTCTTAGCAACTTGGCAAGGCCTGGAAGCAACTTAGGAAGACTCTGTCATAAATAAATAAATAAATAAATAAATAAATAAATAAGATAATAAATAAATAAATAGGGCTGGGGACTCAGCTCAGTGGTAAAGTGTTCCTGGGTTCAATCCCCAGTACAAAATAAACAAAATCCCCTCATTACTATAGCCCCTAGACCTTGTGTTTCCTGGCCCTACTCATCCTTCCAACTCCATCATTGTCCCTCTCTCTCTACACACTTTGCTGCCACACTGGCTCCTTCCTTTCCCTCAGATCCACTCCACTCTTCCCAAAGGCAGGGCCTTGACCCCTCTGCTCTCTCAAAACCTTCCCCTTTGCTCTGCAGGTCTGAGTCTTCTTCATCCTTCAGGTTTCAATTTAAATGACACTATTTTATAGGTTCCCTCCTGCCACTCTTTTCCATAGCTTTATTTGTGACCTTTATGTTATTGAAGGATAATTGAATTTATTTGTAATTGCTTATTCATTTCTTGGACTTCAAGCATCCTAAAAGGAAGGACCATAACCACTGCCATAATCCTAGCACCTTGGACAGTGCTAGGCACCCAGTGGGTATCCATAACACTGGCTGAAAGAACCCAGAAAGCATCTAGTGTTCAACTCTACTGAACCTTACAATGAGTAAAGGCGGTGAAGAAGCTGAGTGGGATGAAGTTCTCTCCATCTGGGGAAATGAACAAGGAGAACAGGAATGGTGAAGTCTTCCGAGTATAGTCCATTGCTGTGAAGATGCAGGGAGGTAGGGTTCATGAAAATAACCTGTCCACTTCTTTGTTTAGATACTTGATAAATGCATAAACAGAGTGACTGAATATCAAGGCCTGAGGGAGTAGAAGTTCAATATGTTAGGTACAAACTAGAGATGACAATAATTTTCATTTCATTTATTAAATGCAGATCTGCATAAGATCTTAAGAACAGATCTGTGTTCTTAAGAAACCTGGCCTCATAAAGACAGGCTAACCATGGAAAGAGATGACTTCTGTTTTTATGAGGTGAGTCACTGTTGTTAACTTCATTTAATGTAAGAAGAAATTAAAGCCTATTCAAGGGAAGGGCCTGGCTCAGTTTCATTTATTCACTGAAACTGAATTAGGGTTTATTCTAGGGACAACTGCCCATTGCTGGGACCCAGTATAACAGGAGTGAAAAGAAAAGAGGTTGTCCAGTGGCTCCCACTTTCCTCCTTTGGTCGACCCCAGTAACACAGTGACAAGACCGAGGGCCACAATGTGATAGCAGTTGTGAGGTTGTGAGTTCAGGCTGCTCTGGCGACTGCAGGAGCGGCACAGGAGACAGAAAACATTCCCTAATACCTGATCTTGCGGCAAGGAAAGGACACTAAAGACCTTTACATAGAGGTTGTAGGGTTGGTGAGAAAGAGGCAGAGCTTTGGCAGTGCAAAGGCAACTTCCCATTCAGCACCTAGAAGGTGGCTTACCTAACTCCCAGCTCACTCCCTCTCTGCACACCACAATAATAATATTTTTGTACTTTCTGAGCATCAATCATTTGCTCCCAGAGAGAAGTGAACAGTCAATTTATGGTTGTGTATATCTGGGGCAATCCATTCCAATTGTGAAATTACTGGGATTTTCAGAGAAAAGGAGTGATAACTAACTTATGAAAACATCTCATCTCATCTGACTCGCAGAGAATGGTGACTTCAAGGGTATTACCTATGGAAAAAGATACACCCCAAATCCTCAGAAAGAATGCCCGCAGTCTCTACAATAAACTGTTAAGAGTGGCTGCCTCTGGGCTGGGAAGAGGTAGCTTTTCATTTTTTTCTTCACACTTTTGCACGGATATGTTTTAAAAAATAAGTATGTAGTATTATTTTTTAGAGTTAAAATGAAATAAACAAGCAAACTTACCACCTCACCTTAAACCCTGTTTAAATCCCGTTTCCCCCACATTTTTACAGGTATGTTATAGTTGTACATACTGATGGGATTTGTTGTTACATATTTGTAAGTGAACACAATATATAATCATAGTTTGTTGAATCCTTTTTTATTAATGTCATGTTCTCTTCCTAAGAATGTACCTTCCCCATTCTCAAAGTATGAGAGAATATTATGCAGGAGAAGTTCAAGGTCTAGACCATGCACTTTTAAATAAGAGTAATCAGATAAGGAAGAATGACAGCTATGAAACAATTAAATACTGAATAACAGTACATAATCAAATATGATATAATGAAGGTCTGACCATCATGCAATAAATGCTCAACAATGGTAGAGGCCGCTGAGTTGGGAAGAATATACTAGGGGATTTTCAGCTTCTTTAAATAACTTCTTGTCTTTTTTTTTTTTTTAAAGGAAGGCCAATAAGGAAGGACATTCCTACATAACCTTGAGACATTGTCTCTATTTCTTTACTTTCCATTCATTCCTCAACTCACCATAGATAAGTTTTTGGCTTTAACACCCCTGAAACCTCCTGAGCAAACCAACTACTTCCTCCTGGTTCATTCTAGTGAAGTGTGGATCTCCACCTACTCTTATTTTCCCTCAGAACCGCTCCCCTTCTTTGGCTTTTATGAGAACATTTTCTGTGATTTATCGTCTTTCCTTTCTGCCTACTCCTTCTCAGTCTCCTTTGCAACTTACCCTTCGCCTCATCTTTTCTTTAAACAATGTTTCCTTCTCTTCTCAGCCTCTACCAGTACTTCTCAACCCTGAATGCATATAAGAATCACTAGGGAATCTTTAAAAACGGATTCCCAGGTTCAACTCCAGGCCAAGAAAATGAATTCCTAGCATGTAGACTCATGCCCACAAGAGCTACATAGTGCTGATTGATGGCACACAAATTTTCAGCCTAAGCTCTCTTCCACCTCTAGGTAGGTATAAGAAAATGAATATTCTACTTGCATCTCAAAATTCAATACACTGAATTATTCCTGAATTTACATTTCTGATCTTAGCCAATAGTGTCACTGCCTCTCTAGTTACATAAACCAGAAAACTCAACTCCCTTTCTTTCCAGTCCTTCGTCCAATGTGGAGCTAAACCCATCCTTTCAATCTCCATATAGCTGCTCGAATCTGCCCTGTCTTCCATCCTCAACTCCATACCTTGCCCCAGTTTTCATGATCCTAGTGTGGGCACTCTCCTTCACTCAGTTGTAACCAAGGAACTCACACTTGGTTATTCCATGTACATGAGCCTCCACTGCTTAATACCCCTAACATCTATCAAAACAAACCCACTGTTGAGCATGGTGGTGCATGCCTGTAATCCCAGCTCCTCAGGAGGTTGAGGCAGGAGGGTAACAAGTTCTTAGCAACTTGGCGAGGCCCTAAGCAACTTAGAAAGATTCTGTCTCAAATAAATAGATAGATAGATAGATAGATAGATAGATAGATAGATAGATAGATAGATAGATAGGGCTGGGGACTCAGCTCAGTGGTAAAGCGCTCCTGGGTTCAATCCCCAGTACAAAACAAGAAAAAATAATAATAATTCAATTATATGTCTTTGGTAATCAGAGTGGAGATCAGCTCATTGTTTAGAAAAAACATCAGTCTTCAGGAAAAGATCCAGCTTCCCTAACATGATAGCCAGGACCTCTGATTGTCCAACCCCTGCTGAAATCTTGAGCCTTTTCTTTCCTCTCTTGCCCTTCCATCTTACATCCAGTTATTCTGCTGAACTCACCAACTTGTTTGGATCCAGAACTTTGCTTTCCTCTGCCCATTCATCTTGAAATATCCTTCTTAACCACATCCATCTGGCAACTCCTACGTATCATTCACAAGGAAAGACAAAAGTCACTTCTATGAAACCTCCCCTCTTCCTCTCCTCTCTGCCCACAGGCATGACCACTCACTTCTCTGGGCCCACTTATATATACTGTCTGAATTTATAGAAGTTCTTTTATAAACTTCAGCTGCCCATATGGTACTTTTTTGTCAATGTGTTTGTATCTGTTTTAAAACAGGAATGGTTATTTTTTCATTGTTTACTTGGTGTAAAGCCTGACTCAACAATGTTCCTGAGATGAGCAAGTTAGATGTGGCTTGAAGCAACTTTTGAGAACGAACAGGATGTATATATAAAAATAGTCATATTAAAGATTTTGATAATATTAACCCCCTTTCCAAATTAAACCTCTAATTTAGACTTCCCCCCAAAGAACAATCATAAAGGTCAAAAACTCAATGCTTAATAATAAAACTACTAATGAGTGAATTAATCCATATATTAAGAAAGTAGCTAGGTTAGAGTTAACTTGAAACTACCTAGCCTATAGAAGAATGAGGCCCAAACTCCTCACGCTAGTCCTATACTACCATTTAGGAAATTGATCTTCTGGTTTTTCAGAAGTCAGACTTTATTCACAAAGCCAATGAACAATCCAAAATGAAATTAAGAGAGCAATTTCACTTACAATAGAAAAAAAGATAAAATATTTGTGAATAAATTTAAGAAAATAAATGCAAAAGATTTATAAAGCTACAATATATTATTGAAAAATTCAAAAGCTAAATAAGTGAAAAGGCAAACCATGTTCATGGATCAGAAGACTTAATATTGTTAGGATAGCAATGCTTTCAAACTGATCTGAAGATTCAACACACTACTATCAAAATCCCAGATGGTTTCTATACAGAAATTGATAGACCAATCCTAAAACTCAGGTGGAAATTCAAAGGACCTAGAATAAACAATACAATCTTGAGAAGGAAAAAAGTTGGATGACTCGCCCCAATTTCAAATCTTACTAACCAGCTAGCTGCACAGTCAAGACAGTGTGGTACTGGACATAAGGATATATTTACAAATCAACAGAATAGAATTGAGAGGTCCAGAAATAAAGGTTCAAGTTTACTATTAATTAATTTGATACTAAAGCAATTCAATGGATGAAAAGATAGTCTTCAGCAAATGATGCTGGGGCAACTAGTTGTCTATATTCAAAAGAATGAAGTTGAACCTCTATCTCATAACCTATGCAAAAATAAACTCAAGATGGTTGTAAGATCTAAATATAAGAGCTAAAACTACAAACTTAAACAGGCATAAATCATCAGAACCTTAGATCTTGGATTATGCAATTATTTTTTGGATATGATACCAAAAACATAAGCAGCAAACAAAATAATAGATAAATTTGACTTCATAAAAAATTAAATACTTTCACAAAAGAAAGTGAAAAGACCACTCACAGAATGTAGAAAACATTTGCAAAAGATATGTCTAATAAGAGACTTGCATCTAGAATATATAAAGAACCCTTACAACTCAAGAATAGAAAGACAAATAACCCAATTTAAAAATGCACAAAAGATCTGAAAAGACATTTCTCCAAAAAAAGATATACAAATGGCCAATGTTCAATAATCACTCATCATTAGAGAGAAGCAAATCAAAGCCACAATGAGATATCACTTCAAAACCTCTGGGATGACTATAATTTTAAAAATAAGCAAACAAACAGAAAATAACAATTACTGACAAAGGTGTAGAGAAATTTGAACCCTCATTTATTGCTGAGAGACTGTAAAATGGTGTAACTACTAGGGAAAACAGTTTGACAGTTCTTCAAAAAGTTAAACAGAATTACCATATGGCTCAGCAACTCCACTCCTAGATATAGACTCAAGAAAACTAAAAACATATGTCCACATAAAAACTTGCACTTAAATATTCATAGCATCATTATTCATACTAGTCAAAAAGTAGAAAAACAACCCAAATGTCCACAACCGATGAATGAATAAATAAAAAGTGGTATAATTGTGCAATGGAACAGTATTTGACAATAAAAAGGAATGAAGTACTGACACATGCTACAACATAAATAAACTTGGAATATATTAACCTGAGTGAAAGAAGACAGCCAAAAAAGATCACATATTACCTAATTTAACCAGTATGAAATATCCAGAATAGACAAATCTGTAACAATAGCAAAAGGAGAGGAGGAGTTTGGGGGGGAATGCAGAGTGATTGCTAAAGGGTGCAGAGCTTCTTTTGGAGGTGATGAAGATATTCTAAAATTGGTGATGGTTGCACAACTCTGTAAATATACTTTTTAAAAGATGAACTGTATGCTTTAAATAGATGAATTGTATGACATATGAATTATACCTCGATAAAAAATTATCAAGAAGAAACAACAGGAGGCCAAATAAGCAATATCTACAGGCAATACGTAACCCTTGATGTAAAAAGTTCAGGAAATATGTATGAATGGATATGAATGAATAAATCAATGAGGAATTAGAAATTATTACAGTTGTTTGAAATCTTTTCCGGCACCCTGCAGGCAGAGTTCACTGCTCTTTCTTTGGGGTTCCAGAGCATCTTCATCATGCCCCCAGGTTGCATTCATCTAGTGCAGTTTATCTGTATTGATGTCTATGCCCCCAGCTGGACTATGGGCTTCTCAAGGACAGAGAGTGAATCTTACTCATCATTATCCTCAGCACCTCTTACAGTGCAATAAATGATTTATTTGAATGAATTGCCAAGAAACGATGTTCAGGAAGTCCTAAAATAACCTGCATCCTAACTGGACCATCTGTAATGTGTTTCTTCTTAAAGGAATATATCTCCAGTTAAAATAATCCTGAAGCCAAGCTGGTCAAAAGCCTTCCTCATGTCAGGTTTGAGTTGGAATGAGGTCTGTAAAAAGGGAATGAACAAATCCCTTCCCTATTAGTGTAACAATCAAATGAAAACCCAGGCAGATGGACAATGGAGTGGGACCCCTTCCCTGGAATGGGGAGCAAGTTTAGAGGAGAAGAAGAAGGCCCCTAAGGAAAAGGCACAGGAGGTCTCGGCAAGCATTGACTCCTCTTAGGAGTGAACTTATAGCAAACACCCAACTCCCATCCAACAGCACAGAGCTGCTTTCTCCACTATTCATTCTTTTCTTTCTTTCTTTTTTTTTTTTTTTTTTTTGGCACTGGGGATTGAATTCAGGGCAACTCGGCCACTAAGCCACATCCCAGGCCTATTTTAAATTTTATTTAGAATCAGGGTCTCACTGAGTTGCTTACTGCCTTACCATTGCTGAGGCTGGCTTTGAAATTCGCCATCCTCCTGCCTCAGCCTCCTGAGCTGCTGGGATTACAGGCATCCCTGACCTTTTTATATTTGTTTTTATGCAGACTCTTACTGCTGAAAATATTATTTGTTTGTTGTTATTGTTCTGCTGTCTGTGTCTTCCACGAAAAGGTTAACAGCAGAGGGCAGGTCTGCTCTCTCCTGATCACCTAGAATACTGCCTAGCACACAGTATCGCTCAAAATACTGTTGAGTTGATTGTATGGAACACATTTTTTTTAAAATCCAAACATCAGCCAAAAGCTGTTCCTTATGTCCATGTTCAAAAGCCTAAAAGTCTAAATTTGTTCATTCATTCACAACTGGGGACTTGGCAAACAGAGAATTTCAACCTTCTAAATCCTTATGTTTACAAAGATGGAACCTTCTAAAAGTAAGTTATGTGCTTCGCTTGTTCTTCCAAGAGGGAGTTTCCCTCTCAGGGATTCCTGCTCATGCCAAAAGGCAGGGCTGTGAAGTGGGCAAGGTCTGTGGCTCCTGGCCGGAGCTGTCTCCATCCACACCCTTCCCCCACTAAGTACACTCCTTCACACACAGCCACTGAAGAAGCACCAATTGTCTCTACTCACTGAGATTCTGTTGCTGTCCTCCTAATGTAAGCAGAACTGATAATGCCTTAGTGTAATTTCCTGGGGAGTTTTAGAATTAAATGAGGGAAGTTTTAAGCTGATTGAAGAAAAAAAAAGTCTCTTTGACAGTGGGCAACCCAGGAACCTGAAATTAAGTGTCTTCTGTGCCAGATACCCAGTTACACAATCAAGATCATGGTCTGGTTAGTGCTTTGTTGACACTGTATTATACTGGGAAATGGGCTGCCTACAATTATCCAAAGAAATCGTCTAATTCATCTGAAAAAAAAAAAAAAGTTGGTTGTCTGTGGGCAAGGAAAGTATGACAACCATCTGCACCCCACGAGGTTGCTATGCCGTGTCATTCCAACATCCTACTCCCATTGAAAACAGCTTACACATGTTTTTTTTTTTTTTTTTTTAAGTTGAGAAAGAGTTCATCTCTGCCTACAGACCTGCGTACAGACAAAGTCACTCAGCTTGAGGTTATCCTTGTGGCAAAAATCACACTGAGAGCATTTGGAGGGCTAAGGAATAACTTTGCATCCATGTATTTGAAGCCACAAGTGGCTCTTTCTGCTGCTGAGCATGGCCAGAAAAACCACCCAGTGTGATCATTGCTTTTCCATAAACATAGACGTACATGCTGTCTGGTCTTATCAATGTTATCTCACTTTGATCTCACTTTTGACTTGATCCCAACAGTAGAACTAGGACAAGAAAGACCTGAATAGGTGAATGATGCCCTTTTACAGATAGAAAACCTGATTGTTAGAGGTTCAGTGTTCCACTCAAAGATCTCAGGGCTTGGCCACATTACATTGTGATATTGTGTGCATGTACAAATATGTAACAACAATTCCCATCATTATGTACAATTATAGTGCACAAAAAAATCTGGAAAGATAAAAATAAAAAATAAAAAGTGGGAAGAAAGGATCACAGGGTTGGTAAATGCAGAAGAACTCAGATCCTTCAATGTTTAAGTTTACTCTATTCCATGTTACCTCCCTTCCCTGAAGAAGTTTGTCACATAGGGGAGACTTTAATCCTTGCATCTATGAAAAAACAAAGGATAGTACACAGTGATTTGGGGGCCCTAACTAAAACTCAAGAGTATTTCATCTGATCCAGAGGCATTCCCCAGAGCACCTGGGTTAGATAGAAGAGGTTTCCTTGCGATGCATACCCTCCTGAAACTCCCCCATGTACCACAGTGGGTTTAATCTGAGGAGATATTTAAAATGAAAATGAATTCAAGAACCCAAAAACTTCTTGATTAAAGATATTACATTATGTCTCTCATTTACCTACCCACAAAATCCTCATGTTAGATAGACAGATAAATAGATGTAAAGAGAAAGAAGAGTGGTAAAGCCAGACATCAATGATGTAGTAAATGTTTTCATATATATATAAATGTTTTCACACTATATAGGATGACTTTAAGATTTCTATAACCATGATTTCCAGGTTTGAGTGTGTTCCCCCAAAGTTCATGCATTGAAAACTTAATATCCAAATTCATATGTTAATGTGTTGGAAAGTAGGGCCTTTAGGAGGTAATTGGGATTAGATGAGGTCATGAGAGTGGGTGGGGCCCCCATGATAGCATTAGTGGCTTTATGAGAAGAGATACAGAGACACAAGTTAGCACACTTGCATACATGCTCTGTCTCACCACATGACACCTTGTGCCGTGTTATGGTACAGCAAGTAGGCTCTTACCTGGATGCCAGAAATACCAGTTCCCTGCTTTTGGACTTCCTAAAGTCCAGAACCTTAAGCCAAATAAATTCTATTCTTTATAAATTATCCAGCCTCAGGTATTCTGTATAGTAATAGAAAATGGACTAAGACAACCACCTAAAACAGTAAATACTGTCTTGAGTTCCAATTACTTCAATCACCCTTTGTGTTCTAGGAAAGCAGGAACTGCTTGGTACAAAGGTCAACTCTCCCTCACTAAAATATATTCAATGTGCTCTTTGCAGAAACTCCCTGGGGCCTGGTATCTTATATTTAGTTTTAAGGTTGCTATTGAGATTCAAAAGTTGCAACTAATAGCCTTAACTCAAGTCTTTGAGGGAGAAGCAAATGTGGGTTCTATGTCCACTCAACTAAGTAAACTTTTAAGAGATTTTTATCACTGTGGAAGCCTAATCCTAGGAGACCAAGAATGATATTCTCTATTGTTCTTGAGGAAAGTCTCCAACCTGGTAGGACTGGTTCCTCATAATGAAAACAAGAGCTGAAATACTGGCTTGCAAAAGCTTGCCTTACTCAGATTAAGTTGCTTTTGTGATAGCAATTGACTATTCTCCCCTGATGGACCCAGGGAAATCCCAAGTTGTGTCAAAGCATTAATACATTCAGAAGAGAGGCAGCCTTAACAGTGCTATTTACAGGAGAAACAACTGAATAATTGATCCCAGCAGCTGTTTAATCAGAGACTTATGGTTAAAGAGGCTTTTCTTATTTCCTGGAATGCTCTCATTCCTCTGGACACTTTATCCTTCTCTTTTATTTTCATTTTTCTACTTCCCCCACTCCTTTCTTTCGTATAGGTGGGAATCATTGGTGCAGATCCACAAATATTTCCAATTTTTTAGTGTCCCTGCACTTAGTAGGATCGCACTTCTCTAGCCTCTCCGAAGTTGGACGAGGCTCCTCAGTTGACAATGACATCACGATGGGACTGATCATGCCTATCTCCTTTTCCTTGCAATTGGGAAACTGTCCTGAGCCCAGGTGACTGATGACAGAGCAGAGTCCCAGCCAATGTGCTAGAACATTTGGCTAAAGCAAAAAATACGGAGATGCTGAGAATATCTGTTAACACAGAATGACCTGGCCCATCTTGACTGATATGGAAACCATCAAAGGGAAGAAGAAGAAACACAGCATGGAGTCTAGGAGCGTGGGCTTTGAAAGTCGGCCAGGCCTGGGTTTGAATCTCAGCTTTGCATGGACTAGCTGTGAAACCCAGGGCAAATAACAACAAATCTCAAAGCCCCGGTTTCCTCACCTGTAATACAGATACAAAAATGTATCTGTCTCCTAAGGTTATCATGAGGATCCAATAAGGTAATAACATGTGCCGTTAAACACGGTGATTGGCATATCGAAAGGACTCAGCAGATGGTAGTTATTACATTGGGGTGACAATGTTGTTCTTCCTGCTTGTCTTCAGTTCCACCTGCCTTAGTTTGGGAAGCTGATGAATCAGCCTCAACTACTTTGAGGGGACCTCAATAAGAGCACTCTGTATAGAAGTGGGATAGTGCCATGATGCAAGGGACCATGGGACTATATAGGAGGGACTCCAGGTCAGCTTCTGGGAGACAGGGAAGATTTGTCAGAAGGCATGCTGAGTGAGGAAGAACAAGCAAGAGGTTGGAAGAGGAATTCCCCTGCAATGAACCTAGCATGTGCAAGAATAAGGGCAAGGATAAGGGGCGCTTCAAAAATTCCAAACACTTTAATACACATGAAGTCTAGAGATATGGCTGGGCATATTGGCGGTTGTTACACTACATTAATTATCCAGGAAGCCATCTGCCCACACAGTTCATTGATCTCATGGAAGGCAGAAGCTGAGTCTCTCTCATTTATCCTTACAGTCTTAGAGTCCAGTACAGTTTGTGGCACATAGTAGGCTTTCAATTAAGGTTTGCTGAATGTCTGAGTATTGTAACCAAATTTCATGCAACCCTGGCTTAAGTGTAATGCCAATTTCTCCTCATTCTTCCGTGAGATTCTGAACTACACTGCCACCCAGCCCACTTCTCAGACCCAAATAAATAAAAGCTAAAAATATAGCCTCAGTCATGAATCATAAATGAGATGGAAAAGCAGTGACTCACAGAAGTTAATATGCTCCCCAGGAGAATCTTGCTGGATGTCCTTTGCTCTGAAAGGTTAGGCAAAAAGCCAGCAACTCTATTGCGTAGATAGCCAATGCAATTCTCAGACCCTACATTGGGAGCCCATCTGGTGTTCTAAGGCTTCCAGGAAGAGATGCCAAGGTGCAACAGCCCTGCATCTCATCACAGAGCTGCAGAGGGGTGGGCCCAAACACTTTTGAATAAGGGTGCTATAGGTGTACACTAGAGCTAATGGAGTAGAGCCCTGTCCATAGTCTCAATGGCCCAACATGTCCACCATCTTATTGGTTGTAGCCTTAATATGGTTTCTGCTGTAGCCAAGGAAATGCCACAACTTAGGGAATCACTCCCATGGCTTAGAGAATGACCTACTGATTATATTTTGTAACCTTGTCTAATTAAGTAGGGGATATAATCTAACCTACTAATGGTAATGTGCGTATTACCTATAACGGTAATGTCCATTTTAAGTGAATTATGACAACCCATAATTCACTTAAAATGGAATCTTTTTTATATAACCTTATATCTCAATTCTGCATGAACTCCAAAAATAGAAAATTATACCCTACATCCCCAAATCACACACTTCTAACTCAGCCTTGAGGGCCTAGGATCTAGAGTATCTGACTGAATTAAATACTTACTGAAGGAATTTTGCACACTCACAAATGAGAGCATCTGCAAGTACTTATGCAAGATAGACAAATGACAGAAGCTTCATCAAACTCTGTCTTCCATTCCTCTTCCCACCTCCAAGGTGTCTACACCTTTCCCTCTTTAAAAAAGGCTCAAATACCCTTAAGTTTTTGCTCCTGCCCCTCCTTGTCATATTAAACCCTGCTTTGAGTAAACAATCTGAAATCTTGGATAGCAGTATATATAAATAAATTACTATTAAGACCTGAAGTTATCATTTAATTAAGCTTTATTGAAAAGGGCAAATTGGAAAAAGCCAAAATATTTGTCACCATTTGCCATGTTTAGTCAAACATCATACCTCCAGGGGGAGTGTCAGTACAATGGTGGCTCCAATCTTCCCAGTCATCTAGGATTTCACCATGACCTGTGTGTGGTCAATGACTGGAGGCCATGGTGGCCAAAGAACTCATTCACATACCATCTTCCCTCCAAGTCCCAGAACTCAAATCCTACACAATGGTCAGTGTTCAT
The DNA here is from genome assembly GCF_047511675.1 of Marmota flaviventris. Classification (NCBI taxonomy): domain Eukaryota; kingdom Metazoa; phylum Chordata; class Mammalia; order Rodentia; family Sciuridae; genus Marmota; species Marmota flaviventris. The sequence continues at coordinate 96,802,640 of NC_092499.1, forward strand.
TATGGTGAAACTGTGCCTTGCATTAGTCAGTCTCCCACATGATGATAAACTGCTGAATGATGCCATACTAGTTTCCAGCTTTTATGATTTCTCTCAAAAAGAAGCAGCCAACAATATGCCTTTGCAGAATTACAGCCCAATTGTGAAGTCATCTGTCACTACATTTCTTTTTACATGAAACACAAGAGTATTCTGTAATTCAAGTCAGGGAATTCTAACTCCTGATATGGCTTTAGAGAATACTAAAGCTTGAAAGGACCTTAGAAATTATTCATTCCAACTCCTCTACTTTTCATAGATAAAAAAAATAAATGATATCCCTCAGCATTTAAAAGGTAGGCAGAGTAAAGTCTACTAAAGACACAAAACAAAAGCCAGAAATGTACAAGAACCAGAAGGGCACAATATGGCAGAGAAGTCAAAGGCACTAGAGCTCCTGGAGGAAGAGGCTGGTAGCTGAATGTAGGGCAGTGCAGATGGCCAATAGGACAAGGGCCTGGAAAACATCCCCTGGAATCTAGCAACTGTTGGCTTTCTCTGTTGGCTTTAGTGATAGAGGAGTAAAGGAAGAAGCCAGACAAAAGGAGATTTAGAAGTTTATATACAGGCAAGGAAGCAAGCCAATGGGTATAGTGCTTTTGCTTTTTTTTTGTTTTGAGGAATTTATATGTTAACAAAAGAAGAAATTCAAGCTAAGGAGAGAAGTAATTTTAAGACTGGAACAGACTTGAGCATGTTTGTGTGTTTAAAAGGTTGAAAATAACAGGAGGGAGGAGAAATATTGGTGAGTTCACAGTCTCTGGGGGAGGTAGGAGTGGAAATAGCCATGAGATATGTAAGTCCTGGTTCAAATAAATTGTGTTAATAATGAGTCAGATTCTCCCAAATGCCCACATCAAGAAACTTTCAAAGTGAAAAATAACATTTTCTCTTCATATAAGTGGTTACCTTTGGAGTAAAAGGACCCCAAATCCACTCTCTTAGCAAATTTTCAGGATATAATACAATAGCATGAGGTGGATTACTAGTAGTATTTGTTATGACATTAAGTAATAGCTTTCTAGAAGAATCTATAGTTTAACATAAGAAAATTAAAAAGATAAGAATGCTCACATAAGACTCTAGGGATAGGGAGAGGATAGGGAGTTATAGCTAATAATGAGGAGTCTGTTTCAGGTTTGACATTCTCATGGAAGTCAAGCAGCTTCCTTCCCTGCCCAGCTATCAACTGCACTCTGAACCACCCACGATTGCCCTGGCTACCCATGACCAATGGCATTCATGAGTATGACAAGGGAACAAAGAAGAGCAAGTAACACTGTCCTGGCTCCAAGCCAGCCATTCCCATTATACCTTAAGGGGATTTATTCACAGAATCACTTCCTTTAACATTCTTCTGAAATCTCATATCTTCCAGAAAATCCTGTGATTCTCCCACTGAAGAACTGAGATGGACAATTCAATCATCTTCCAACAATCTTCTTCTTTTTTTTTTTTTTTTGGCATTTGTGGTAAGAGGGCCCAAAATCCACTCCCTTAGCAAATTTTCAATATATAATACAATCTTGTTAGCTTTAGTTCTCACGCAGGTTATTAGATCTATAGACCTATTCATCCTACTTAACTGCAAGTTTGTACCCCTTCACATACACCCCCTGATTTCCTTGCCTTCTCCACCACTATATTTGCCACTACTATATATTCCATTTTTTAAAGGTTCCACATGTAAGTGAGGTCATACAATTTGTTTCTTTCTGTGCCTGCATATTTTACTTAACATAATGTCCTCCAGGCTCATCCATGTTGTTACAATAGGTAGAATCTCCTTTTTAAGGCTGAATAATATTCTATTGCATATATGTGTGTGCGTATACATATATCTATAATATAATTTCTTTACCCATTCATCCATCTGTGGATACTTCAGTTGTTTATATATCTTGGCTACTTTAAATAACGCTATAATGAACATAGAAATGCAGATCTCTATGAGGTACTGATTTTATTTCCTTTGGGCGCATACACAGAAGAAGGACTGCTGGGTCATATAGTAGCTCTTTTTTTAATCTTTTGAAGAACCCCTATATTGTCTTTCATAATGCTTGTGCCAAAGTACATCACTACCAACAATATACAAGGTTCCCTTTTCTTCAAACTCTTGCCAACACTTATTACCGCTTGCCTTTTTGATAACAGCTAAACAGGTGTGAGGTGTTATCTCATTGTGGATTGGGTTTTCATTTCCCTGATGACTAGTGATGTTGATGTCTATATGCCTTTGGCTGTTTGTATGTCTTCTCTGGGAAACTGTCTCTTTACATTTTCAACTATCTAAGCCTACAAACTTTGAAATGGTCCTGGGATGGGCTCTTGAGTAGCTCTACACAGCTGTGTGTGCAGTGTATAACACTGCGATAACTTTCCTTTGCCTCATCCATCTTACACCATGAGCTGTAAGGAGCCAAGACAGAGATTCTGGGTTTTCTTCCAATATCTTTCCCCCTTATTCCTTTTCTCCTTACTAACAGAACCCCCAATGTACCCAGCTTTAAAACTACCCTTTTCTAGCTTCCCTTGAAGCCAGAAGACCAATGAGATGTAAGAGGATGACATTGGGTAAGACTTCAGGGAAAACTATTGAAAACAGGGTTTATTCAGCCAGGAGGTATAACATTTTGTCCTTGTATTTTATTCTTCCTGCTGCCTGGAAGACAAACATGGGGAAGGTGCTCCAGCAGCCATATTGCAATCTAGAGTGAGCCTGAGGATGTAAGCCATGCATTAAGGATGGCAAAACGGAAAAAAGGAAGGAGTCAGGGTCATTGGTGACTGGATAATCATGCACCCCTGATCCATGCAACTATGGACTTTTTTTTTTTTTTCACCAAGCAAAAAGGCAAACTTCTGCCTTGTTTAAACTCCAGTTATTTGATTTAAACTTCATAGTTGAACTTTTATGATGCCCTAATCCAAAATAATAAGGGGGATTTTTAACCTGTGCTTTGCAGATGGCAGTCACCACTTCTGGACATCTCTGCATTCCCTTTCCTACCAAAGGAGAGCTTAACTACACAGACTTTCCTATGTGCCAGCAGAAGTAACGGTTGAATCCCGATTATCTGAAATTAGAGGCTTTATATGATAAAATCTTACTGGAAATCCTAGACCTTACAATGTCAAATGTCCTAAGCATGCTAGAAAACACAAAAAAGTAATCATCCAAAACACTACCCAGTCCACACTAACGCTTCTGCTTGTGTTTTCCTAGGAAAACACCGTAGCCCTTAACTCAGAACCCATTTACTCTTTTTGTGGTGCTGGGAATTGAACCCAGGGCCTGGTGCATGCCAGGTAAGTGCGGTACCACTGAGCTTCATCCCCAGACTCCCATTTACTTCTGATGTAGCTAACAGTTGTAACAGGTTTTTTTTTTACTCCAGAGCTTAGAAGCCCAGGTTGAAATGCTGGGTCCTCCAGGAGACAGACTCACTGTCAAAAGCAAAAAGTGACAGCTGATTAAACAGAAGAAATCTGAAAACTTTTCAAAAGCAGATATTTAAACTCAAAAAGCTCAGTTCTTTGGGGGACCCAAAGTTCAGGGGCAACAAATCCATTCCACACCTGAAGACTTGCCTAGTCCTGATACAGCACCGTGACTGTCAGCACAAAGGTTTTACTTCCACCAGAAAAAAAAAAAAAGGAAATTAAATTTCAGTCATATCCACTCCTAGGTATATGCCTAAGGAAGTTAGAAGCACATGTGCTTATGAAAACTGATACATGAGGGGCTGGAGTTGTGGCTCCATGGTAGAGTGCTTGCCTAACATGTGTGAGGCACTGGGTTCAATTCTCAGCACCACATATAAGTAAATAAATAAAAAATAAAGGTCCATCGACAATGTGAAAAAAAAAAAAAAACCTTATACATGAAATGCTCATTGCAGTATTATTCACAGTAGCTAAAAAGTAGAAATAACCCAAAGGTTCATCAATTGATGAATGAATAAATAAACAAAATATGGTACATCCATACAATGGCATATTATAGAGCAATTTTTTAAAATATTTATTCTTTGGTTGGACGCAATAGTTTTATTTTGTTTATTTTTACGTGGTGCTGAGAATCGAACCCAGGGCCTTTTTTACGTGGTGCTGAGAATCGAACCCAGGGCCTTGAACGTGCTAGGCAAGCGCTCTACCGCTGAGCCACAATCCCAACCCATATTCATCATTTTTTAAAAATGAAGTACTGATACATACTACAAGAATGTCCCTGGCTGGGCATGGTAGCACACATCTGTAATCCCAGCAGCTCAGGAGGCTGAGACAGGAGGATAGTGAGTTCAAAGCCAGCCTCAGCAACTTAGCAAGGCCCTAAGCAACTCAGCAAGAGACTGTCTCAAAATAAAACATAAAAATCAGCATACTATAGTGACACAGCCACACCAATGTTCATAGCAGCTCAATTTACAATAACTAAACTGTGGAAGCCACCTAGATGCCCTTCAATAGATGAATGGATAAAGAAACTGTGGTATATATACACAATGGAATATTACTCAGCATTAAAAGAGAATAAAATTATGGTATTTGCAAGTAAAGAGATAAAGTTGGAGAATATCATGCTAAGCGAAGTAAGCCAATCCCCAAAAACCAAAGGCCAAATGTTCTTTCTGATAAGTGGAGGCTGATCCATAATGGGGAGTGGGAGGCATGGGAAAAAATGGAGGAACTTTGATTGGACAAAGGGGAGTGAGGATAGGGAGGGTGCATGGGGACAAGAAAGATGGTGGAATGAGATGGACATCATTACCCTAGGTACAATGACTGCACATATGGTGTGACGCTACATTTTGTACAACCATAGAAATGTAAAGTTGTGCTGCAATTGTGTATAACGAATCAAAATGCATTCTGCTGTCATATATACCTAATTTAAATAAATAAATTAATTTTTAAAAAAAGGTCCTGGGATGTGGCTCAGCGGTTAACACCTCCTTGATTCAGTCCCTGGTAACCCAAACAAACAAACAACAAAAAAGGTTGCCTTCTAAAAGGAGAATCTTCAATTACCTGAAAAACCCAATGACTGGCTGGCAATGTCAAGAAAGTGAGCCTTCTGCTGTCTGGACTCCTGCTGTGAGCGCTGGTAGCATCTGAGGGCATTTTATTCAGAAGAAACAGCCTCCTCTTAAACAGCTGGGTGGTGACTCACATTTCTGTTCTTTCACTCCCCAGAGTGGCTCAGTGTGTGTAGGAAGCATTACCTCATTAGCAGGTGGGCCACCTAGGACCTTTCTGGAAGCTGTCAGGATTTAACTCATAAATAAATACATCACCTATGAGTATGCATACTATCACTCCCTGCTAGGGCCCAGGGGCCTCCCAGAGCTATGCCCACATCTTGCCTTACCCTTCCTCAAACTTCTTCCCCTTCTTCCTCCTCTTCCTCTCTCTATCCATAGGTGACAGCCTTAAATTAGGCAATCTGAGTCTTGCATTTTTCTGAAGGGAGATTTGGAAATCCACCACACATTCCAAAGTGAAACCTCTTTCCATTTGTTTCATGTTGGTAATTTCACTGCAAGGCTCTCTCCCTCCTCTCTACTCACTGAGGAGTACATTCGGAACATTCCCTCCCCAAACTCTCCTATCATGGAACTAGGCACAATTATATGGTACTAGCAGTCTTGTCTGTCTTTTTGCAAAACTCTGTAACTTACTGCTATTTGTCATAAGAGAGAAAGAAATTAAGATTTGGTGTTGAATAAGGGTTTCTTTGTTTTTGAGTGAACCGCTTATAGCTATTTCAGATGGGTTAACATAGTTTTAAAAACTGACCTCTGTATTTGAAGGGTTGAGAAGAGGTCCTTGATATAACATAGGTCCTGAGAATCCAGCATTGTGTTGACATGCTCCCATGAGCTTTCTGTGATGGATATGCTGGGAGAATCTGAGGTTAGGGGGTGCATAGAGGTAACTTGAAAAGTCTTTGACATTTATTTCCAATGTTTGGAACTTCTAAGATATCAGAAACGCTTTCCAAGTACTTCTTAATTTGGCCAGAAAATGTATCTTTAACATCCTTTCAGAAACCAAACAAATCAGCCTCCCGTCAGGGTCCTCTAGCATTTCTGGGTCTCTAGAGGAACACCTAGAAGTGTGGTCCATTTTAAGACACTGCATTACCACTGTGGGGTCAGCAGAGGAAAAACATGGTGAACCCCAGCACACAGAATTATCTCCCTGTGTTCACAGCTCTGTTTGTGTGTATATGTAAATATGGATTGTACAGGGGAAATAGTGTGAAAGAATATAAAACAAACTGTTACTAGTTTCAATTACCCTAGAGAATGAACTTTCACTTACTTCCCTTTGTGCTATCTAAATTGTCCCCAAAATTAGCATGTATTACCTTTGACATTTCAGAAAACACAATAATGAAAAACTTATCTTAGACAAAAACAACTAGAAAAGTCATCACTTGTTATTCTAGTGATGAATATTTAAATATTTAAATAGAACTGACTCTTCTATCTAAAAAAAAAAAAAAAATCCAAATGAGAGAAAAACCTCCTTCACCAAGAACCTGGAAGCCTTTGAGTCCCTAGAAAATTAGGGTAAATAAGAACTAAAATACAACCATTGTGTTGGGTAAAGTGTCTTGGTTTTGGGGAAATAAAGATATAAAACCACACTGGGTTTTGGTAGAGTGGATTTCTAATATTTAATGTCATCACACCTGAGAAGGACATGTATTTCCTCTGAATGGCCAACAAATTACATGTCCCTTTGTAGCAAACTTTACTACAATTTCTTTAGTTTTCACAAAACACTACAGAGATGAAAAGGGTATCCCAGAAAAGTTATTTTTAAGAAAAACAAAACCCAAGGCTCTTCACTTAGTCTTAGTGGTAAAAATATTAAGAGTGGAGGGAACTCAGAACTGACGTGTTTGGGGTCTTCTTTATAAAGGGGAAATCTCTAGATAAGTTTCTAAGTTTAAATCTGTATACCAAGAGATACAGTTGCTGATTTGGTTCACCTCTGGAGCTGGGTCTTGCATGGAATTCTGTGTGGGCTCTCAGGGTGTCTGTTGTATTCCTAGCAGGGTTGTTTTCTAGGATGCCCTGAGACACTCTCTTGGTATCATTTTTCCTGAATAGAAACCATTTTGAGAGTAAATGCAACAGTATTCATTAAATGCTATCTACTCATCCTTGGTAAGATGTTGTCAGGTTTAGTGGGAAAAAAAACCTAATGTAAAATGTGTTCATGGATTAAAGCCATGCAACCAAGCAGGAGTATGTGATGATGAAAATCAGAAATGCACTGTGTAACATATCAACACATCATGTTGCTGGATTGTTAACCAGTAGGCCACCAGTGTGTCCACACCTGCTATGATAATTTGAACTGTGGGCTTTCCAAGAATCTGGCTGCTGAAAATCATTGCTGCTGAAATCACATAATCTAAGGAGATATTAAACACACTGATAAAACATGAGTGAGAAGTTTGTTTAAAAGGTAGTCAATTGAAAATAAGTCAAAAGCTTTGGAAAGTTTTATGAAGGTTAATTACTTTTGAAAATACATTAAGTTAGAAGTAGATACACCTACTCTAAAACACACGATTTAAAAAACAAATTTGGCCAGGCACATGGTGCACACTTGTCATCCCAAGGGCTCAGAGGAGGCTGAGTCAGGAGGATCACAAGTTCAAGGTCAGTCTCAGCAACTTACAAGACATTCAATAATTCAAATAAAAATAAAAAGAGCTGAGGGTGTAGCCTAGTGATAGAGCACCCCTGTATTCAATCACAGTACCACCAACAAAATTAAAAAGGAAAGAAAGAAAAGAAACTGGTCTTCACTGAGAACTAAGATTGCTCTGAAGATGTCTCCAAGACATCTTCCACTTTAAAGATACTGAAATGAGGAATGTAGATAAGGTACTGTGGGTAGAATTTATGCCCAAGTTGAAAAGGAATAAGAATCATTGTGTATAAAATTCAGATAAAGGCCCCTTGACCTTACAAAACAAAAGCACACTTAGGCAAATTTAACTTAAGTGTTAAAATTATATATGTAATTTCTATATCCTATAATAACAAGCCTCAATAGTAACAGAGAAGAGAACTTCTATTATTTAGTATTAAGATACGCCATTCTCATATGAAAAATTGTTCTCTGTATGTGTAATATGAATTGTAATGCATTCTGCTGTCATACATAACAAATTAGAATTTTTTAAAAAAAGATACACCACTCTCAAAAATTTTTACCACTCTTAAGAAACACCTGAAATCTCTCATTTTAATGGGATAGTTGTCAGATACTGTCAGCTAAAGAAGCTTGGTCTACAAAGTACACACCAGGCCAGATATTCTCCTATCTCTGCCTGCCTGCTGGTCATCCCTCTCATCTGGATGATTCTGCCACCTTGATCTCAAATTGTTCAAAATGGAACCCTTGGTTGTCCCACTTAGCTGCTTCTCCTCCTGGGTCCCCATGTCTTTCACTGGCTCCCTCTCCCTATCCTAGGCCAGCTACCTCAAATCCTCAGGTTTACTGGGCGAACTCTACCCTTTCTTTCTTTGTGCCCCTTATAAAACTGTTCTTCCATAATACTTCTACCACTCTCTCATTCTCTCCACCAAGACCCTAATATAGACACTTTTCACCTTCATCATTGTACTCACCCTAATGAGCTTCCACACCTCCAGTGACTTCAATCTCATGCCTCTGCTCCAATATCTGAACTCCTCAGTTTGATAGTTAGCTCAAATCTCGTATTATTATCCACCAGTCTTTCCCAAGCAGCCTTTACTCTGGCCAAATGAAAAGTGACGTTCTCTCTTGTGTACGACTTACATTTCCTTATCTACTTCCTGCCCATCTGAAAACCCCTTTGTTTATACATTCAATCCAGTCCTTAGAGACCATCTCAAAGGCCCAGAAAGGCTTTCCTGACCACCCAGCCAGAAGTCACTTCTACTTCGCTGATGCTGATGTATCTATCTTCTCTAGGCATATATTGTTTTCTATCTTGTATTATGATTATTCATCTTCTGGTGTCAAATGAAAGCTACAACAGCAGTTTCCCAGCATGTTTCACACAATACTAGTTCCATAAGAAGCTGATGGAACAAGTTTAGAAACACTGCATATTATAGTCCTTACCTAAGAAACCACCGTGAGGATGGAGGAGAACGTCAAAAGGTGGAATTAACAGGACTTGACAACAGAAGCTGTGTGGAATAAGAAGAGTGAGGGGTCTGGGATGGCTCTGGCACCCCTGTCTTGCCTTCCAACCCCTTCCTCCCTGAACAGTCAGAATGTTTTCCTTTGGCACTCTGGTGCCATTTATTATAACCTGACATATTACAGTAATTTATGTGGACAACTTTGCTCTTCTTTACTGTTGTAACATCCTCATGCAAGAATTGTCTTATTCCCATGACACAGTGGAAAGAGCACTGGTGTGAGAGTCAGGAAGACTGGACTTCAGTCCTTACTGTACTGCCGATGAGTGCTGTGACCTTGGAGAGCTGAATTTACCTTGAAACCGAAAGGTATATTATAATGGACAGATGAGTTATGAGACCCACCTTTAAAAAACAATGTTAAGAGAGGAGATGTGGAGCAATAATGTTTTTAGAATCTAGAATTCATAGTAGGTTAAAATATTTGATCTTGAATTAAATGAATTCAAGCCAGCTCATATAATTATATTTCATATAAATTATTATCTAAAGACATGGTGGAGGAGGGTCCAATTTCTGGAACTATCTTCACAGTACTTAGTCTTTCTCCTCAAGTCTCTGGTTTCATAGTATGTGTTCCCCTGTAACTAGAAGTTTCCAAACTCAAGATGGCTCTGTTCTTAAAATTTACTTGTTAGTTGTTAAAATTCTTACTGCTGAAATGAGCTACCAATAATGGTGTAATGCCACAATTGGGATGCCAGCTAGCCTATAGATGCCATTTAGCCCAGAGTGCACCTGAGTTGAAGTAGAATCTGCTGCTCATGGATGTCTTGAGCTGCAGGTGACTCAGCAACTTCAGGGTCCTTTGCCCCACTCTCACCCCCATTGCTTGAGATCCTGAGTGGACGCCAAGAGGAGTATGGTGGGGTGGAAAATCAGGTGGCAAACTATAAACTTTAGAAAATTTATGCATTTAAAAGAGGACATAATTTCATATGAATTCCAGATTCTTAAAAAAGATTGGTTGATAATAATATTGAGATTTGAGCTAAATATCAAACCGAGGAGTTCAGACATTGGAGCAAAGACACAAGAAAGAAGTAACTGGAAATGTGGAAGCCCATTAAGGGTGACTACAATGATGAAGGTGAAAGGGTCTATATTAGGGTCTTGGTGGAGAAGGTAAAGAAAATTAGAAGTTGCTTAATTTAGATTTATAGGAATTACTGGGTGGTTGCTTATTTTTCCTGATCCTGATCCACATCCCATGTTTATGCAATTCATCCAACTGACATGGGGTCTCTCAACCTCAGCACTATTGACATGTTTGTTGGGCCTCCTGAGTCTTTGTTATGGGGTCTTCCCTGTGTGTTGTAAGATGTTCAGCTGCATCCTTGCCTCTTACCACTAATGGCTAGTAGTACCCCTCTCCTGTCCCAGTTATGACACCCCAAAATGTCTCCAGGCATTGCCAAATGTCCCAACTGGCAAAATGATCCCCACTTGGGAACCACTGCACTGTGTTCAGCAGTTACCCAAATTTTCTGTGCATCAGAATTGCATAAATAGCTTATAAAAATACAAATGTCTGGGCCCAAGCCTCAACTACTATGATCCAATAAGTCCAGGATGGAAGCTAGAAATTTATATATTTAATAATTATTTTTAACTGACATAGGTGCTCCTCAGCAAACTTGGAAAATACTACAAAGAAGAGTCTGTGAAGTAGATAAGCATCTTTTCAAAATGCAAAGGTTTTCATTCTTCTGTATGGAGGGAACAGGAGAGCTGACCATGGATGTTAGGCATCTTTAGAAAGGAAAGCAGGCCTTTCCTACTGACCATGGAAAAGGGTTAGGGAAGAAGGCTCTACCAGAGTGGGACGGCTGGCCAGGAGAAGGTATGCCAAAGGGACTTGGGGAATGGCCAAAGTCAAATTTAGCCTTTCATAATTTTTTTTTCTTTTTAAATTTTTTTTCTGTGCCCCAAAGCACTCCTAGACCACATCCATTCTTCTCCCCCCATCTGGAAGCTATTATAACACAAGTTCTGTGCTTAGCTTGGTCCTCTCTCTAACCATAAGAGAAAGCTTATCAAGTCTTATCATTATTTCTCTGGGAAATTTCATTGTCCAAAGAACTGATATACAAACTAACTTTTGACCCACAAATTATAGACAGTCTGTACTAATCCTGGAGTACTCCTACTCTGAAAAACTCTGCAACATTGTTAGAATAGTAAAAAGGCACTCTCAGCTGAGAGTGTCTCATGCACTGAGGTCTCACCCAGCACCCCCCTCCCAGTACTCTTTGTCCTTTTGCATAAAAGAAAGGAGCCAGAGTATGTTCACCTAAGAAGACATTCTCAACTTCTCTACCAGGTAGTCTGAATTGGAAAGTGAAAGACAAAGGATTAGAAATTTCTTCACATTCCCATGCCCAGGTAGGTGTGAAAACCTAGCCACCCCGGGGGGCAGACAGCTGATGTGAGTAAGCAAAGCTGGGTAGAAGGGGTGAGAGAGCAGCCTTGACTCAAGAGTGTGTGTGCATCATCTAGATCATTCTCCAGAGTTGGTTAAGTCCCATCCATGTGGTTACATAATATTGGCTTTAGAGTAATATGAAAATGGAAATAACCCGGGCAAGGTGGTGCATACCTATAAGTCCCAACAACGCAGGAGGTTGAGGCAGAACGATCTCAAGTTCAAGGTCGGCCTCAGCAACTTAGGAATTTGTAGGAATTTAGTTTATTTTTCCATTAGCATTACCTCCTGATCCACATCCCAGGTTTATGCAATTCATCTCACTGAAAAGGGGTTTCAGCCTCAGCACTATTAACATGTTGGGCCTCCTGAGTCTTTGTTATGGGGTCTTCCCTGTGTGTTGTAAGATGTTCAGCTGCATCCTTGCTTCTAACCACTAATGGCCAGTAGTATCCCTCTCCTGTCCCAGTTATTACACTCCAAAATGTCTCCAGGCATTGCCAAATGTCCCAAGTTAGTGCATTGGTTCACAAGTGGGCTTTCACACCTCCAGTTACTTCATTCTTGTGCTTCTGCTCCAATGTCTGAACTCCACAGTTAAATATTTAGCTCAAATCTCAAGAGACCCTAAACTACTTAGGGAGACCCTGTCTCAAAATAAAAAGTGAAAAGGACTGTGGATGTAGTTCAGTAGTGAAGCATCCCTGAACTTAATCCCCAGTGAAGAGGAGGAGGAGGAGGAGGAGGAGGAGGAGGAGAAAGGAGGAGGAGGAGGAGGAGAAAAAGGAGGAGGAGGAGGAGGAGGAGGAGGGGGAGGAGGGAAAGGGAGGAAAAGAAGGAGGAGGAAAGAAAGGAAGGAAACAGAAGTGAAAAGAAGCCATATTGGAGAAATGTCCCCCAGAAGGTTATAGAAGATGAATGAAATAGGCCAGTCCATGCATAATTGTACAAGTCCTAGTCCAACATGGACACATACCACCCTCAGGAACTTCCTTAAATACAATGGAAAAATTGTCAAAGCCAGTGCTCTAAGGGCTCTGCAATAGTTTGGATATGGTCTTAGTGTGTATCCCAAAGGCTGGTAGGTAGAAAGCTTGGTCCCAGTGTGGCAGTGTTGGGAGGTGGTGGAACTTTTAAGAAATGGGACCTAATGGGAGGTAAGTAGGTCATTAAGGGCGTGCCCTTAGAAGGCATTAATGTAGTTCTCACAGAGTCCCAGTTAGTTCCCACAAGAGTGAGTTGCTATAAATTTCAGCCTGGACCTTGACTCTTTCAAGCTTCCTGTCTCCATGTGATCTCGCCCTCTCCCATGCACTCACACAGTGACGCTATCCACCATGTTATAATTCAGCCAAGTGACCCTCACTAGAGACCAAATAGATGGGACTGCCCAATCTTGGACTTTTAGCTTCTAAAATTGTGAGCTAAAAACCTCTTTTCTTTATACATTACCCAGCATCAGATATTTTCTAATAGCAATGGAAAACAGTGGCTCCTTGCCACTCTCCAATTCTTTCTTATATCTTCTCGCTACTATTTTAAGACAATTTTCCTATTAGAAAAAAGTTTGAATTTTGGTTTTATAAAAGCATGTCCAGCATTTTGACATTTGGAATAGCACATTGAGTACAGGGAATGGAAAAAAAACAAGCATGATAGGAGTAGAAAATAGAGTACTATAAACTTTCTGGGCTCTACCACTAAGGAGATGTATGGTTTGGGGCAAGTCAATAAACAACTTGGAGCTGACTGTAAAGTGAAGCATTTGGACTCAATGATATCTGAAATTCTTTTTTGCTCTGGTGTCAAGGTGTATGGAAGGACTAGACAGATCAAGGGACATGGAAAGTTCTTAAAAAAAGAAAATACAGGTCAAACATGCCAGGATTTTCCTAAGATTGTTCTAGTAGAATCTACTTCATAAACACCCTACAAAGAAGCAGGAGGAAAATGCAACACCCTCAAGCCAAGTTGTCTGTTTAGCTGGAATTATTTCCATCAACTCTCACCACCTCCCACTAAATCACCAATCACATAGAAAAGTGGGAAGTTGGCAGAGGCAGAAAGCCACCTTCCTTAGCTGTGGGCATCTGAGCGACACTGCCAGGCCTGGCCCTGCTGTGTGTACACCATGGGACTGTCTCTCCAGGGGTCTCTTGGAATTACAAGCCTCCCTCTTTCAAGATTAGAATTACCAGGTTGTCTGTCTGGCAGGGCCTTTTTCTCTAAGCACTTTTGTCCAGAGAGACCAGGGAAGGGTTAACTCCTGCTGCTCCTGCAGTCCTTCTGGTAGACCAACACATGAGAAATGCCATACTCCCATAACACCTGCCACCACCGCTCCCCTCTTCCAACCCTGGCCTCCCCTAGACTAGCCCACCTTCCACCACTCCCTGGAGTCCCACACCTGGGTGTTGTTCCACAATGTGACTCCTCTCCACACACCTCTAAAATCTACCACCTTTACCCATGCCATTAGAACACATCCCTTCCTGGCTTAACAATGAAGCCAGCTCAGTGTTTCTCAAAGAGTAACTGAAGGACATTCTTTATCCTCTCTGTTCACAAGATAATGCTAAAAATTATTTCTTCCAGAGACCTCTTTCTAACCAAAAAAAAAAAAAAAAAAATCCTAATAGTAAGAGATTTCAGACATGAGGAAAAGAAGGCTTGGAATCTCAAGAGAATAAACAACATTTTATTCAGTCTTCTTATTTCAAATGTGAGAAGATGAAACCCCAAAGAGGTGAAGTGACTCACCAAGGTCACACAGCCAGTCAGCATCATGCTTTAACCCAGCCTGTCTGACTTCTAGACCTACACTCTCCTGTGGAAAAGATATTTGAGGTAGACATAACATTTTAGTTTGGTGAACTATATCTAGTCTTGAAAATAGAATACTGACAATACAAGATTATTGGTTCAGAAATAAGATACAACACTAGACAGAACAAGGTGATTTGTCAGAGTAAATGTGATATTCACAAAGGAAGGTAAGAAAATCTCTCAAGACAAATTTGTATTTACACACAAAGCTGATGAACACAAGGATACCTATGTAAGCAAACACATTGCAATAAATGTTTTGGGGGACTGTTATGTGTTGAACTAAAACTCCCAGGAAAAATATGTTCAGATCTTAACCTCCCCAGAATCTGTGAATGTGACCTCATTTGGAAATAGGTTTTTGCAGATGTATTCAAGTTAAGATGGAGTCAAGTTTGACTAGGATGGGCTCAAATCCAATGACTAGTGTTCTTATAAGAAGAGAGAAACTTGGTCATGGACACACAGGCAGAATGCTATGTGAAGACAAGAAGAGAATGAAGTGATACATCTACAAGCTAGGAAACAGCAAGAACTGCTGACAACCACCAGAAATTGGAAGAGGTGAGGAAGGATTCCTCCCCTAGAGCCTTCAGAGACAGCATGGCCCTGCTGATACCTTGCCTTGGGACTTCTCGCCTCCAGAACTGTGAGAAAATAAATTTCTGTTGTTGCAAGCTGCCCAGTTTGTGATACTTGTTATAGCAGCAATAGCAAACTAATACAGTCTGGGGAAAATGGTTGGGTAGAAGTGAAGAGTATAGAATCGTGCAAATAAATGCCAAGTTCTATGGGCTGGTTCTGCATCAAAGCTGTCCTGCCTAGTATGGTTCTCCATCTACACTATTTCATTCATGAACTTCCAGTCTTGCTCAAAGGTAGGTGAAATGCAGGAATAAGACCACAGGAGTCAAACCTGGATAGGAATCCACACTCTACTGCTTACTAGTTGTAATGTAAATGCAAATCCCAAACCCTTGGGGTGTCAGTGTCCTGACCTGGAGAATACAGTCTTCTTCAGAGCATTGTTGTGAGAACCTCTGAGGTTACTTGGAGAAGCTCTGTCAGAGTCAGTTTCTTTGCTTCTGCTTTATTTAGTCTTTGAAGCAGGTTCAGGGTTGGGGTGTGGTTGGAAAAGGAACTAAACATTTTAAACACCTCCCATGTGAAAAAAGGAGTCTTGGAGTCATTAAACACTCATGATAGGAGACACTTTGAAGAACACAGAGGGAAATTCTCTCATTTTAGAGTGAGAGTGCTGATCACATTATGTATTTTCTACACTTACTGCAGATTATGTTGGGCACCTTGGAGACCTTTAAGTGAGTGACTGTTGATGACTGAAGTGCCTTGGGAAGACCTCATTAAGAAACAATACTTACTTTTATGATGAGAATGAAAGTCACCATTTGACACCACTTAATGGACTTCAGCCACCTCACTACTTTGCCCAAACCAGGGCCTGACTGTCTCATTCCTGGCTTGGTATCTCTCAGAAAATGGTTTGCCAGGACGTCTTTCCAGAGAGACTTCAGGGGGTTCAAAGTCTAAGCTTAAAAATGAAAGTTACTCAGGTTGCAGGTGCCTATCTGTTGAGGATGCCCTGAGCCTGCTCCCTCTGCAGGTGGGAGGTGCTTAGGATTCATAGTGCTTCTTAACTGTGTTACTAATTTTATGTCATAATACCAATGGAAGTCCTTTTCTAAAAAGACATTTAACCCAATGTCAATGCTAACTTAGAGTAGATGAAAAGTACAGTCCCTATTGCAAAGAGAAAAGATGCAAGAAAATGAAAAGAAGCTATAACATTACCGGTTTTATACCCAGAAGGAATATATGCCTTCTTCATCCAGGTGCTGCCTATTTCACTTACCCTGCATCATTGCTCTCCGTGGCACTCACTGCCCTCTGAAAAATCGACTTTCTTGTTTTATTAGGCCCCAACTCCATGCACTAGAATGAAAGTTCCATTAGGGCTCACACCTGGTCCGATTTGCTCACGGATGCCCAGAACAAAAACTAGAACAGTTCTTACCACATAATTGTTTCACAGTCCATACTTGTTGAATAAATGAGTGGATGAGTTGGCAAATAAGTTTGGGCAGGGAGGGGAGCAGTTACATGTCATGGATATAGACTAGACTATGAGGCAGATTTTGCCTACAAAATTCTGCCGCCCCTCCCCTCCCGCCCAGTCCACTAGCCATTAAGAACATGACTTCTGGATCCAAAGACATCATCATTAAGCAAGCACTGACTTAAATCTTCCTATGTGCTTTTTCCTGCAGATGAGTTACATGGATCACAATTGTGGTTCACTTGGTATGATATTTTTTCACTGTATATTAATAGGTTGGCATTGCAGCTTTTAAAAAGGGGTTCATGTCTCAAAAGGATTCTTAGGACAAGAACATCGATCAGGATGAGAACCTGTGGGAAAGAGCACCAAGAATGATACACGGGAGACTTGGGTTCCAAATCTCAATCTGCTTTGGACTCAACATGTGGCCTTAAAAATTACTTCTTTAGGGTACAGTTTCCTCATAGAGGCACTGATATTGATAAGTTGGTGAATAGGATCCTTCTAAATTGCAAAGTTAGGATTGTATAAAAATTCAAGTAAGCTCTTCTATGTATTGTGACTTTGTAAGAGAGGTAGTAACTGGAGTCACATCACAGCTATTGGCATTATCTAGTGTGCATCTGGGTCATGGGGTCAGCACTTTTCCTGGGGTCAGTTATCACTGTCATGAAAAGACAGCTGGTGACCTCATTAAAAACCTAAAATGCCAGCTAGATCACTTCCCAGGGAAAATAGAGATTGCATAGCAACTATTCCACATTTAAAACTGTACAGGTGTGTGAGTGTGGGGAGGTGGCAAGAGGTACAAGACAGAAGGGAAGGTGAAGCAGAGGGCAGAGGATCTGCAGGCCACAGAAGGACAGATGCAGAGAGCATGGGTTAAGAGAGTCACTTGTTTTCCTATGAGGATTTGGCACGCACTGAAGCTTGACAAATGAACTTTCAGTAGACACATTAAAGTGTTTCCAATATGGGCCACTCACTGTGCTGGAAGGCAAGAACTGAGTGCTCCATACATTTATCTTTCAGGTTGCAGGTGCCCATCTGTTGAGGATGCCCTGAGCCTGCTCCCTCTACAACCCTTCCAGAATTTATTATTTGGCCTTCCTCAAGATCCCCTCTTGTCTGTCTGTGATCCAGTTATTGCAGTAGTTCTCAAATCAATACCTTTAGATCAAAAATCTCACATTAGTGCCAGTCTTATTCTGCTCTCTACCTATGTATTAGCACCACTAGATAATATTATTTTAATGTTATCTTTCAAAAGCACACTTAGCACAAATCCCCCTCCCTAATTCACTCCTTTTCTTTCATTGACATTGCTAATGTCATTCCATGACTTAAATTTGAAAGTAATTTTTCACTCTTCACAATAATCATCCTCAGTCTTCACAAACAAAAGCAATAACAAGATTTCTCACTGGCCTTCCAGCCGCAAATTTTTCCCTGCTTCAATTCATGTCCAATAAATCAATAGTCTGATCTTTTAAAACTACTGCCACCAAGTCATGATTTGCCTACAGACCAGGGAGGGTTCTTGTTCACCATTCAGAGTGTTTACAACCCTCTCATTTGGCATTGGAGAGCTTTAGACAACTGCCCCTCATCCCTAAACTAAGCAGAATCTATACTTGTCTTTATTCATGTTTGTTTGAGCACTGTGATACCAGCCACTCTCTTTATCACCCACTATCTCCACTTTCCAGCATCCTCCTTTCTCTTCAAGGAAGTCCTACGTAGGGTTCCCTGCCACCACCACAATGTCTTTGCTCCTATTCTTGCACCTCCAGGAATCTCCTCTAGATATGATATTTTTTCCAAGATGCACCTTCCCTTGAAGGTTTACCACATGAATGAATCTCAGATCACAAGCATCTTTCCCTTTTTCTGAATTCCCTCAGCATTATCACACTAGATATCAATAGGTAAGCATTGTTCTCTTATTATTTTACAAGTGTTCATTGGGATCTAAGCTTTAAAAGGGCAAGGGGCCAGATCTTAACTGGGCAAGGACAGATGCAAGGCTAGTGAGAGCCTTGATTTTGCACGTAGCCCATGGACAAGGCCTACTTGCTGCAGTGTAGGCAATAAATATGCACGGAGGAGCTAAGACCTCCTCCTAGCACAAGGGTTGGAGACTCGGCCATATTTTGAGAAGTGTTTGTTAAATGTTGAATTAATTTTTTCAGAACTAATTCAAGCTCCCTTATATACCTCATGCTCCTCTTTAACAGAAATTTCTATTGGATTCATCCAAAATACAACAGCCATTATAATCTACCAAGTCTCAATCACTATTCAGATTTGAAATCCTTGACTCTTTTTGCCACAATGTTAGGTCCAATGGAGACAAGAAGGTGCCACCTCAGCTGTCTGTATCAAAAGTTGTCCCTACACAAGCAACTATCTACAAGTTTGCACCAGTTCATGCCCTTGAACCAAAGGTTGTCTTTCTGACTCTGATACATGCCAGATATTTATTGGAAAATGTGTAAAGCCAGCTCCCCTCTCCCTTGGCCCAGTTGCACAAAGTCTTGTTCAAATCTGGAACCCAGCCAGGTAATGTGCAGCCCCTTGCAGAAATCAGGGAAAATGTCTCTTTCCCCCAGAGTCCTCAGGAGTGCAGAGAGGGAAATGGACTTACCCTCACGCAGAAGTTCATGCCCATCCCCAACAGGGGCTGCAGAAAGTGTCTGTCCTGCCTGCTTTTGGGGGTTGGTTCTCCAGGACCAGGAAGTGGGCAAGCATCAGGGCTTAAGGAGGTCACCCTGTGTCCCAACAGGTCCGGCTGCCTTGCAGGTGCAGACCCGATTTTATTCAGACTGCTTTCAGGGGATGCCGGGCTACTGGGATCCGGATCCTGGCTTTCTTGGAGCTTCAGCCGGGGCACCTCTTTGGTACCCAGACAAAAGTTTTTCAGACTCAATAAAGTGGCAGGGTTGGCCAGCTTCATACTGGCCATGCGGGGGATCAAGGTGCACAGTGGGGTGGGGCTCTCCTGGGTCGGCAAGGTGGCATCTTCAGCCGGCAGGTGAGGTGCTAGACCAGGGTGGGGTGGCTGCGGCGAGCCCTTGTTCCCGACAGAGACTCCAGGACTGCCTTCATCCAAAGACGTGATGGACTCGTTCCGAAAGCGGCTGTACTTGGCCCTGTGCAGCATCCCGGGGTGCCCAAAGAGTCCTACATACAGCACGAGTCCTGCCAGGCTGTCCTGGCCGCGTTCTCGCATAGCCTTGGCAGTGCTGAAACAGGATATTGTAGCATAAATCGCTTCGTTGTCTGGCAGATAACCGGTATGGACATCAAATGCCTCAACGCCCCGTGCAATTCGCAAACCGTAGCAGCCACCTCTCTAATTCTGCTCTAACCCTTGCCCGCCTCGGCTCCGGACGCTTAAGGATGACAGCCCAGGGGGAAACGCCTCCCCATCTCTGATTTCAGTCCCTCCCTGACCGAGGCAGGGGCCCGGTGCTCTCGCCTCGGATTCCTTGCTGGGAAAGCCTGCACCCAGGCTACCAGCGACAGGGATCCCTCACCGCCAACTCTTCCGAACAGAACCCAGTAGAACACTGGCCAGCCGGTCCAGCTGCATCTCTAGCCTTGCAGGAATCTAGCAGAAATATGTAGCACGCACCCCCCCCCCTTCCCCCAGCCTCCCCTTCTGCTCACAGGAACTTTCAAACCTGCTCCCACAGGGCGGGGCAATGACTGGCCTATTAACCCTTTATCTGTTCCAGTGATTGTTCATTTAAAGAGGAAAAATATAATGTATATATGAGTCAAAGGCCCTTCTGTCTGGGTTCTTTGATTCTGATGGCTGCCCTCTCTTGGAAGATCTGGTCTTGCATCCCATTCTGGGCCACAAGCCAGGAGTACTAGCGACAGGCGCTGCTCCGTATTGTTTCACTGACTCCCGATCCCTCCATTCTCCCCCACCCCACCCCGCCGTGTTCCTCAGATTCCCTCCCAGCCTGCCCACCCTGGCTCAGAGCTTCCCTCCCTCCCGGACTCTTGGAGCTTCTTTCAGGAGCCCATTCGCAGCAGAAGGCTGAGATGTGCAGAATGATAAGCAGAGTGTTGAAATTTTTATGAATGAACTTTGCCGAATGAATTTCTCTCCGTGTGTGCAAGCTAATAAATCTGTGAATGAAGCTGAGAATAGCTGTAATTGACTGACGGTCTCAGGGGTGCTTGGTTTTTATCCAATCAGGCAGCAGCTCGATGACTCATGCACCATAAATATACTAAACTAGTAGCCGGGAGAAATAGATGGGGGGGGGGGGGGTGTGTGTTTTATTTTGTGCTGTCTGATGAATGAATGGGTTAAAAGGAAAGGCAGTCTTTACTATAGAATATCAGAAAGCTGGTAACAGCAGGTTAAAAGATCTATTTTCTTTCTTGTTGAGATGGCTGGGGAGATCCAAGCACAAAAGATAAAGATTAGATACATTGTTCCGGATATTAGGGCATATGGTACACAAACAACTCCTGTTGGAAACCAGTGATGCATTTTTCTTACAAACATAGTTCCTTTTTTTTAATATTGATTGCTGGTTCCATCTTCCGTCTGGTGCAGCTTCCTGAACCTATCAAATGTATTTGAAGACATGATGATAACTGCAAGAGGCTTAGCCTACAGGAAGCCAGGACCGGAGCTGGGCAGAGGAAATGCAGGTTCTTTCAGGAACAGAGAAGAGGAAAGTGCTGAGACACTGGGCTGAGGGCTGGGAGGGGATGAAAATCACCTGGTGGAAGAGATAAGAAAATGGCTAAACCTTGCATTTCTCTGTGGGTCAAGGCTCTGGTATCTGAAATTGTTCATTAATTCAAAAATTAAAGCAAACTAGTAACTAAGGGAACCAGGGATGTGCCTTGATGTCTCACTGACCACAGGCTGCATTAGGCTTATGGGTATTAACGACTTTAATAGACTGAGCTCACCAGGAATGCAAACACAGGTATGGAATTAGATGATTGCTGGTGACCCTTTGGGAAAGGCATCCTCTTGGGCTTCTTACTCCTCCACGGGAAGAATAAATCTTTTTGCATCTTGTCTGCTGCTAAGTGTCCTCCCCCCACCTCTACCCCAATCCTCCCAAACGCCTTCTGCATCTTTGTGAATCTTCCTTCCAATCCTTGCTGACCTTCATCCATCCCCAAACCTCCTCCTGACAAAGCTGAGGGTAGAGGTAAATAAGTCATATCCCTGGGGCTTAGGAAATAGGCTCTATAAGATTGTTATCTCTTATTCCTCCCTGTTCCTTTTTCTGTCTTTTCCTTCTCTGCCTTGTCCTACCCTAGGCTCCTTCCTCACTGCCTCTAGTGACTATCTCATGAGGTACTGCCTTGAGAAAGTTACTTTACCTCTCTGTGCCTGGATGTCCTCATCTGTTAGGAGCAGCTATCTAATGGAGATATTAGGAGGGATTATGAGACAATCCTAATCCCTGAGAGGTCTTGGCACAGTGCTCCAGAGAATGGCTGCCTCACTTAAGTACATGATGGAGAGAGAGTATTTTTAAAAGACTACTGGAACCAAGCTCCTCCCTCTAAAACTGGTATTCTTAACCCTATACCATCCTAAACAATTAAAAGGCACAAAATTGGGGAAAACAAGAAAACCAACCTTGTCCAAAGAAACATTTTCCTAACAATCATATGGGCCTGAGAACAGTGGCCAGAGGGCTGCTGGTTGTGAATCCTAATGGAGGACTTTGTTTTTGTAGGACTCATTGACTTCCAGAGCCCAAACCAACCTCCATTCTTCAGAAGGAATTCTGGGAGAGCTGTGGGTGAACCAGGACAGTAAGAAAGCAGGCAGGTCACTGCCCAGGAACCTTGGAGACCTTGATTCTCCTAGGTACCTCAGCCATGGCTGCTCATGAAAGTGAAAGAGCTCAGATCTGCATCTGAGCAGTGGGGTAAGCCTCCAGTCAGCCAGCCAGAATGGCTGGGCAGCTTTCAGTCCAAACACAGGGCTGAAAAGATGTCTCAACAGCTCATGAGAATGCTTGTTAATTAAGTGGATTTCTATTCCAGGTAGGTGGTATACAAGGTAGATGGTTTGCTTTTCTTCCAGGACATTAAAACATCCTCTTCAACAGGTAATAACAAACATAATATGAATTAGAGCTACTATTTATGAAACACCTGACAGTTCACCTATATTCCTATCCAATTGTAACTCTTGGAGGCTGTGACTGTGTTCATTTACAGATGTGGAAATGAGGCTGAGACGAATGCTTGGTCCATGTCTCCCCACTTTTGAACAATGATGCCAAGACCCCTCCAGCAGCTCTGCCTCACTGCAGAGCCAGTGTCCTAACTTCTGCATTCTGCTGCCTCCCACAGGAGCAGAGAGCCTAAGACCAAGTTCTGGGCCTATGTTGAGGACCACACCATCCTGCTGTTTTCCAAGACTCTGGGACACAATTGAGCAGAAACAGAGTTGGGGAGTTCTTTGAGGTCACTGCCACTAGTGACTATCTCATGAGGTACTACCTTGAGAAAGTTACTTTACCTCTCTGTGCCTGGATTGTTGAGAACCTTATGCTGCCCTCACAGATCAATGACAGAGGGGTCTAACAGAATATCCCCTGCTTATTGTTCTTCCTGTCACTACCCCCACCAATACACACACACAATTTCCAGGGGAAGTGTTTTTAGCCCAAAGATAATCTCTCAAAGTGAGGATGATACTTAATGACTCAAGAAACTTTGGTACTTGGACTACTACCCACAAGCAGTGTGTACTAGCAGCATAGTGTAGTAGAAAGAACATGAGCTTAGGAGGTATAGAGTAGGTGAAGGGTTTTCAGTCAGTTTTCTGACACTCAGTTTCCTTATCTGTAAAATGAGCCTGGTAAGAGATAATATCTGCTGGGCCCAAACTAAGCAATTCATATGTGAACCTCCCAGCAACTCCATGCAGCAGGTGCTATTTATCATTCACTGACTTGTCCAAGTCAGAGAGCTAGTAATTAGCAGATCTGGGTAGATGTGAGCACTGACTCACTCCAACCCCAGGCCCTTAACCGCTGTGTTACAGTCCAGAGTTTACAAGGACCTAACTCCTGCTTCATGTTCACTAAATGTTCGTTTTTGCTCTCTTCTCCTCTTTGGACCTCTGACCTAAAGAAAATCCACCCTAAATACCTCATAAGGAAAAATATGAATCACAGATAAGAAAAACTGTGATTGTCATTAAAGGACCAAAGAACCATGAACCCCTTACATCCTCATCCTTGGCAGAGACAGCATTACTCAGGCTATCTGGTGTGCCTCCTTTGCTCTGAGATGTGCCCCTCCTGTGTACCTGCTGTGAATCAGCACACCAGTTTCCTAAGGGGCAGCCTGCTCTGGTGGGTTGAGGTGGGTCAGGCAGGGACTTGCTAGAATTAGCCAGGTAGGAGTAGTGGGAGAGAAGAGAACCTGGCCCAAAACAAACAAACAAACAACAACAACAACAACAACAACAAAAAAACCCACAATGTCACTCAGAGCTTGAAGTTAATCTAGTGTGGAATTTGGGGTGGAAGAAGGGTGCATTGGAATGTATGGGGAGGTGTAGGCAGAATAAAGCAGAAGTTACTCTGGAGGACTGTAGCCAGATTGCTACTTTGGAATGAAGTAGAACAGGGGCCATCAGAATGCGATAGCACAAAGAGGCCACCCCAGCCCACCACCAGCATTTCCATTACAATGGAGAATCCTTACACACATGGCCAGCCAGCAATATGCAAGATGAGCCCACCAGTGAGCAGTGGCAATGTGGCTGAAGCTGTAGTTCAGGAGGGAAGAACTCCTGGAAACGATATTTATATAAAGTGATTGACAGTGCAAAGAGAAATCTGCCCCCACCTCTCAAGGAAGCCATGTCACAGGAGGGAGTCTGGGGGGATTATCACAGGAATGTGACTACCCACCTATTTCATATCATTCTAAAACTTGATCTACCTCTTTTCTAGGGAGGACAATGTATACAGTGAGCAAGGGTGGCCTTGTGTGAAGAGGAAGTCTCCCAGGGAACAGCCACCTGTCTGGGTCAGGTGTCAGACCCCTGATCTCTTCTTGTGCATGGAAAGGTCCCTCTGAAGCAGACAGGGGAACATGAGATGGAAATGCTCTGTCTGGGGCTGGGGCTGCGGCTCAGTGGTAGAGCACTTTCCTTGCATATGTGAGGCACTGGGTTCAATCCTCAGCACCACATATAAATAAATAAGTAAAATAAAGATACTGTGTCCAACTACAACTTAAAAGAAAAGAAATGCTCTGTCTGCATCTGACACTTTTTGGTGTAGAGAGATGTCAATTTCTTTGACAAAAGGACAGCTTTTCAGAGCCATTCCTGTGACTATAATTTCTCTGAATAAACAATTCAGAATATACCAAGGAAATGTATTTGAGGTGGGATATTTTACTCTTCTGCAATGGAGACCAAAACACCATTTTAAGATTGGGGAAGTGGGGGCTGGGGTTGTGGCTCAGTGGTAGAGTGCTTGCCTAGCATGTGCAAGGTGCGGGTTCGATCCTCAGCACCACAGAAAAAGAAATAAAATAAAGATTTTTAAAAAATGGGGAAGTGAGATGGGGAAGAAGGGCTGAATCTGAGACTCAGGGTCTCATCTGACAAAAGCGGAGGCAGGACCATTTTGCTCCAGGTTTGTCACTGACTATTGACTCTGGAAGCAACCTTTTCCTTTGCCTCTTGAACTGGATGTTCTCTGTTTTCCAGTCTTCAGTCCTGCTAGGTGGTCATCTCTGATGGCTGCTGTTGGCCCGAACTAGCTCTCCTGAAACCATGACCACCTAGAAATGAAGGAAAAAAAAAGCCTATCTTTCCATCTGTTGAAAATGAGATATTGTACCTTTCAGAGCCATGTAAAGCATTAGATATCACACAGAAGAAAAAAAATAGATGAATTACTCACAGTAATTACTTATGGTTCAGTTGCAAATAACACAAAAATCTAAAAATATAGTGGCTTAAATGCAAAGTTTATTTACCTGGTGGTGGGAAATACAGGGCTAATGTCAACTCTTGGCCATCCCTAACATATTCCTTCCTCTTCATATCCCAAGATGGTTGATGGATTTCCAGCCATTTCATCAGTAATCCAAATAGCAAAATAGATTAAAGAATAAAGAAGGACATGCTCTCTCTGTAAGGAAACATCCACTCATGTCACTTTAGTCAGAACTTAGTTACGTGGCTGTACCTAGTTGTAAGAGAAGTCTTCTTCAACTGAGAATAAATAAATCTTTTGTCTGGGTGTGTGGCTATTGCACATAAAACCACAGTTCTGTTACTAGGGAAGAAGAGGAGACTACATATTATGGTAGGCAATGGTAACCTCTATCATGTTGATATCATGTTGATATTTTCAGGAGATTTTCTACTCAGAATTTAAAGCTAGGTTAGGATAAGAATGTCCTTGGTCAATGTGACCTAAATCTACCACCCACACCCCCTTTTTTTCCCTGGGTGAGTGTGCACACACAGCGTTTAAAACAGACCCATGGGAAAATAGGTGCTACCAAAATGAAAGCTTGCCTCTGCATGGTAACCGGGACTGGTGGAGTCTCTTGACCTCTGAAAGATGGTTAGGTGCTTCCAGGAGCCAGCAAAAAGTGACAGGAAGCATATCACAGCCACTGCAGATGGCAATTTAACTAGATGGTTGGGGTCAGGAATATCCTGCCAGAAAAGTGAGTAGGGATCAGACAGGGGGTCTGAGCACAATCACCAGGAGGCAGCTGATTCAGGAGCAGGGTGGCAATTCCAATGTGAATTGTTTTTTTTTTTTTTTTAAAAAAAAAAAAAAAAAAAAGCCAAGACAGGATCCTGGCCAGAATGGAACTCAGATGGTCCAATCCTCATTTCCAATTTTCTGCTTCTTTACCTACCTCCACCAGGAAAAGCAGAAGATTCACTTTCTCAGACCTCCTTATAATAGCATGGGATGGGACATGTGACCTAGTTCTAACACATGAGGTGGCAAGTGAAAGTCTGATGGGGGCTTTCAGAAAGATATCTGCTTTCCTGATTAAAGAGGCAGACAGAACTGGAGCCCACTGCCTATCCCCCATGTCCTCCCCTCTTGAATGTGGATGTGCTAGCTGGAGCTCTTGCAGCCACATTCCAACCATGATAGAAAGACCGACAATTATCAGCCCAAAGGCTTGACATCACTGAATCACTAAACGGAGCCCAGCAACCACCTCCAGACATGTTGTTATGTGAGAAAAATAAACTTCTACTTAGTCAAGGAGCTCAAGGAGATCTTAGCTGTTTGCCGTTACTTACAGCCCAAAGCATTACTAATCTGACACAAATACAGTGGCAAGAACAAGACTACGAGATGAGGGGCCCTCCAGACATGAGATAAAGCCCAGTTATGACAGGGGACTATGGACCCTGGTAGGAAGAATCCAAATGTAATCAGAATGACTTGAGTTCAAGTCAGAACAATAGCTGTATGGAAGGCAGATTAAAGGCCCTCAAAATCATCCATACCCTAATCCCAGGAACATGGCAAAAGAGATACTGCAGATGTCCTTAACTTATAGACCCTGAGATGGTGGACTATCTGATTGGACGCAATCTAATCACATGAGTCCTTCAAAGCAGACAACATTTCCCAGCTGCAGTAAGAGCTGGGAGATTTGAGGCAGGAAAAAAAAAAGAAGGGGAGATTTGAAGCATGAGAAAATTCAACCTGCTGTTTCTGGCCTCAAAGTTGGAAGCAGGAGGCCAGGAAGAAACTGGGAAAATCCCTCAGCTGACAGCTAATAAAGGAACAGGGGTCTCCTTTTTTTTTTTTTTTTTTTTTTTTTTTTTTTTGCTGCTGTGACCAAAAGACCTGACAAGAACAATTAGAGGAAGAAAAGTTTATTTTGGGGGTTCACGGGTTCGAACGTCTCAGTGCATAGAAGGCTGGCTCTATTCCTTGGAGCCCAAGGTGAAGCAGAACATCATGCAGAAGTATGTGGCAGAGGAAAGCAGCTCAGGACATCACATCTGGAAGGTGGGGGAATCAGGATCTCCTTTCCATGGGCAAAATAAATATAAACCCCAAAGGCATGCTCCCAGGGATCCACCTCTTTCAGCCACACCTTGCCAGTTAATCACTACCAGGGGATTAATGCACTTGATTGGGTTAAGGCTCTCATAACACAATCATTTTACCTCTAAACCTTGTTTTGTGTCACACGTAGCTTTTGGGTGACAGCTAACATCTAAACCATAACACTGACTCGATTCCACTAACCACCTGAGTGAGCAAGACCTTGGATCCTTCCCTGCAGCCTGCAGAAAGGAATGCAACCCAGCCTGCCCTTTGATTTCAGCCCACTTAGACCTGTATGAGACTTCTACTCTAAACTATAGCATAAGAAGATAATAAGTTTGTGTCCTCAAAGCTACATGGATGGTAATTTGCTATGGCTGCAGTAGAAAATTAATATAAATTTTGGCATCAGGAATGTGACACTGCTATAAAAAAATACAAAAGGTGGAGTGACTTTGAAATTGGTCAGCAGGCTGTAGCTAGAAGGAGCACAACAGGAGAAGCCTAAGTGGACTATTAATAGAAATGCAGATATCAAAGTTGCTGTGTTAGTCAGCTTTTTGTCACTATGACCAAAATACCCAACAAGAACAATTTGCAGGAGGAAAAGTTTATTTTGCCTCATAGTTTCAATGTTTTAGTCCATGAGGGCTGATTCTATTGCTCTGGGCCCAAGGTGAGGCAGAACATCATGGGAGAAGGGGTGTGACAGAGTGCTGCTCTGTTCATGGTAGCTGGAAAGCAGAGAGGGGAAAGGCAGGGGGCCCCAGGGAAGATGCACCCTTCCAGGCCCTGTGCCTAGAGACCCACCCCTTCCAGCCATACCCCACCTGCCCGCAGTTACCACCCTGTCAGTCCAGTCTAATTAGAAGGGACCAATTAGGTAATTCCTCTCATAATGTAATCATTTAGCCTTTGAATATTCCCCCATTAATAGAAGAGCTTTAGGGAAAACTTCAGATTCAAACTATAACCGGTGCTGTCAAGTGAGGTCTCTGAAAAACTGAGAAGCATGTCATTTGAAACTGGAGGAAAGAGGATCCTTGATAAACAGAAGCAAAAAGTGTTAGTGGAATTGTGTCCTGCAATTGTATGGAAAGCAGAATTTGTACAACATAAAACTTGACCTTTAGCAGAGGAGAGTTCCAAGAAAAGTTTTGAAAGTAAGGTCTTATTTCTTCTTGCTGGTTTTAATAAAATGGGAGATAAAGACAAATTGAGGGAAAACACATTAAAAAAAACAAAAGTAGGATTAGATGGTTTTGAAAACTCTCATATTATCCAGATGATGAAAGATGCTAAAAGTAAAAGAGTCCAGGCTAGTTTGCATTACAGGAAAAATCCAGGGGGCATGGCACCTCAGAAAAATAAAAAGGTATAAGTCACACAAAAGGCTCTTAGAAGATATTACCAGAATGACGCACAAATACCCTCAATAAAACTAAAAAGCATATGTTTCTAGCTACAGCAAGAAAAGCCAAAAATGGAGGTCAGAATATCTAGGAAGATCTGTGCATACACTTCTTGTCTAATGGAGTAAATTGCCATAACATACATGGAAGACACATTAGATACTTCTTTTAATATTTATTTTTTAGTTGTAGTTGGACACAATACCTTTATTTTATTTATTTATGTTTAATGTGGTACCAAGGATCGAACCCAGGGCCTCGCACATGCTAGGTGAGTGCTCTACTGCTGAGCTACAACCCCAGCCCCAACATTAGGTACTTGAGAATGTTAAATCAGCAGAAACTCCAGTAACTTTAATAGAAATGGGCAACAGAGTACAAAACCAAAGAAGGCTGTCAAACCCCCAAATTCCTATGGGCAAAAAACAAGTTGGAGAAATACTAACCTGCAACCACATGCTACCCTTCATGAGAAAGTGGGGGTGACTCAGAGGACAGAGCCATGAGTCTGGGGTATAGAACCATGAGCCACAAAGGATTATTCTGAGACCTTGAAACCTAGAATATTTTCCTGGCTATATTTGTGAATTACTTGAAACCCAATAATGCTTTTTTGCTTTTAATTTTCTTCCCTTGGGAACTAGAATATCTGTAACTGTTACTGCATGCCTGTCCTACCATTATATTTTGAGAGCAGATAATTTGGTTTAGTTTCACAGATCTGCAGATAGAGAATACTTTATCCCAGGATGGAACATGGAACATTCTCAGTACTTTGCCCCTACCTAATTTAGATGCTTGAGATAATGAGATTTGGGACGTCTGAGAGGATAAGATTTAGTGAGATTTTGGACTTTGAGTCATTGCTATAATAAATTGAGAATTTTAAGGACCTTGGGATGAGGTGAACTTATTTTGCATGTGAAACAGATGTGAATCTTTGGAGACCAGAGGATGGACTGGCCTATGCAAAATTAAGATAATAAATTTGTGTTGCTGTTTAAGTTGCTAAATTTGTGGCTTTTTTTTTTTTTATGACAACAGTAGTGATCACTCTGTATTACAAATCAAGTGGGGGAGAAAGAAGCATTTTGCAGCTCAAGATAACAAAGCAGCAACAGAAACCTAAATAAATAAGGGAATCGATAAATAGGGAATAAGTCTACTTCAGCTCATTTTAGTCCCCAAAGGAAATGACATCTCCAGCTCCCTCAAAACTTACAAACTCCCTAACCAAACGGTTTTGCGATGCTGAACTGAAAAATATGTGCTGACCTCTGCAAATGTGACAATCACGAGAGAAAAACTGCTGTTTTTCTGCCATAACTAGACTAACTGCACATGTACTAATCCTGGTGACCTCATGATTTTCCTTTAAATACCAACTGTAGGGTGAGCTGATCTTTCTAAAGGATGGGCTTCCTTGCAGAACCTCCATAAGAGGTCATCAACTTTTCTTTTCAAAATGTTTTTATCTCTGTGTCTTCCCTTCTCAAATTATTTCACTTCTCTGAGCCCCAGTTTCTCTTCACCTGTACAATGAAGATAACAATGTCTATATAGTGTTACTGTAAGAAATAAATGAGTACAGGACACATAATAGGCCATCGTTATGAGGCAGTCACGTTTATTAGCTGTTTTAGTCAGTTTTTTCGCTGTTGGAACTAAAAGATCTGATGAGAACAATTGTAAAAGAGGAAAGGTATATTTGCAGGCTCACCGTGTCAGAGATCTCAGTCCATAGACAGCATTCTCCGTTCCTTGGGGCTTGAGGTGAGGCAGAATATCATGGTGGAAGAGTGTGGGGGGAGGGAGTAACTCACCTGATGATCAGGAAGTGAGAGAGACTCCAATTGACAGATTTAACCCCAAAGGCCATGCCCCCATGGACCCACCTCCTGCTGCCATGCCCTACCTGCCTTCAATTACCACTCAGTTAATTCCCATGGGGATTAATTCACTGCTTGGATTAAAACTCTCATAACCCAATCATTTCTCTTCTAAACTTCCTTGTATTGTCTCAAACATGAGCTTTCGGGAGACACCTCACATCCAAACCATAACAGTAGCACAGTGGCCCAAGGCAGGAGCAGAACTAACCAACACCAGGCTGAATGGATACTGAGCCCACACATTCTGATCTAGAACATTTTAAATGTTTCCCTAAGTTATGTTTTGAGAAAGAATCTTTATCTTTTAGAGATACATACAGAACTATTCAAGGATGAAGCAATGCGATTATGGAAATTTACAGTAATCAAGCAGAGGAGAAAAAGTTGGGAGAAATGGGACACAAATGAAGCAAGATTGGTGGCATGTAGATGATTGTGGAAGAAGGCGGAGGGTGGAAGCATGAAAATTAATTGCACTTTGCTCTCCACTTTCTTAGAGCCTTGGAATAACGGTGATCCGACAAATGCCACCTGAGGTCAAGCAACAAATTATATATACATATATGTATATGTGTGTGTGTGAAAAAAAATATATATATATATATGGCACTGCAGAAAAGTCAGGTGGGGGAGAGGCACACAATAAAGCAGCAAGTCATCCCACACTCAGTTTGGTCCTTGTCAGTCATGTCAATAGAAAAGAAGACATGGGGTTGGGGGCATGACATTTGAGACAGCTCATTTGTGTTTGTCAGGGCTGCAGAGTTTGCTTCAGATGTTTCCCATATAATCTTCCATTTCTGCAACATACATTTAAGAATTTTTTTTTTTTTTTTGCCTTTCTAAGCCTCCAATTTAACAACAGTAAAATGGGCATGGAAAATGGATATTGCTGAGGTATTATTATTCATGGCTGTAATATACTATAATTGAAGAAGATGCCTTTTGGTAAACCATACCACTGTTCCTTAGCCAGTAAAGTCATGGGGAGATTTTCCCATGATACGTTTGTCTGCAACCATCACACACATGTCCATAGCTTTTATTAATAACTGATGCACTACGCCGAGGATGAAGTACACTGGTAGAATGTTTGCCTAGCACACTCCAGGCCTGGTTCCATCCCAGAACCACAGAGAAAAATATAAGTAAACAAAGAAAGAAAACCCAATTCACTGATAAGCCTTAAATTTTCTTTGTAATCCAAACTCCAAGTTCCAGATTCAAATTTCTGTCCATCTTCAAACTCAGAGGGTCAAAACTAGAGCTTTCCTCCTTGACATTCTGTGATTGACTAAGAGCATTAGTGCCCCTCCCCCCATCCAGCTGTCACCCCAGATGCCTCCCTCTTCATGCCCCACATCTGATCACTCATCAAACCTGTCCATTCTATCTTTGAATTGCCTTTTGATTTTATCCTGAACTTTCCACTCACAGGTCAGGCCTTGGTCATCTCTCAGTGAGACTTCACATATCCAATACATTTGTCAGAATTATTTTTCTTTCTCATTCAAAAATATGATCACATCCATTCCTGGATTAAAACTTTTGATGACTCCTGAGATTTATAGGATAAAATTCTAATCCTTCACCAAGGCTATCCCTAAATAGCTTTTCAATCTCTCCCCCCATCATTCCTTGAAAATCCTATTTCAAGGAATAATTAAGCCATACCAAGTAAATCATGACACTGACCACTGATCAAGGACAAAGGAACTATATGACAAACTGCCCTGAGAAGTTTGGTAATCCTCCTCACTCTCAGTCCATGAACTCCTCCTCCTCTTTCTCAAATCTCAAATATTATATCTTTCAGCTTCTCAAGATCTGCTCCCGGATTCTTCATTCACACGAAGTCAAATGATTGATAACATATTATAGTGACATCATCCATGACTTTCTTTAAATGCATTTTATTCAATTTGTCAAAGTGGGAACGGACCAGTACTCTGGTAAGTCTGGTTTAAATGCGAATTAGAGAAACAAGAGTTTATATAGGCTACTCTCGCCCACGTCCCAAGCAGGTGATGAAAT
This sequence comes from Marmota flaviventris, assembly GCF_047511675.1. NCBI lineage: Eukaryota > Metazoa > Chordata > Mammalia > Rodentia > Sciuridae > Marmota > Marmota flaviventris. The sequence continues at coordinate 96,835,647 of NC_092499.1, forward strand.
TCCAGGGTTCCTCTGCACATAAAGGGCTGGCTGCAAAATAAAGCTAAGAAAGAGAAAATGGTGAAAAAACCACAGGACACTGGAAGTAATTTTAGAAAGCGGGGATGGGATGGCTCTTCCAACTTAGGAATCAATCTTCTATACTGGGAAGAGAGCGAGAACCCACATTTGCTTTATTTATTTGGGGGAAGCATCAAAGGTTTTCCAAGGAATGTTCTTTTGCCAAATAAGGTAGGAGGTGAGCTGCCTAGTTTCCAACGGGTTATGCCCCACTCTAGAGCTATGAGCGCAGTCTCCTACCCCAGGGAAGACAGAGGTCAGGTGCATTGTGCAAAATCCATTGAATGGGAGGGGCCACAAAATAGTTTGCAACGCCAAACCTAAATCTTCCTGGCTCAAGGTTGAATGAAGATGCTCAAATAAGCTTAAATAATTTACAGGTGGCGTCCCACAAGCTACCAGGAAAGTCATTATGAAATAAGTTTGTGAAGTTAGGGAACATATTGGTTAGTGTTCTGCCGAGCGATAACACCATAACCCAGTGGTTATCTTTGCTACTAGACAGAAATTATTTGTCTCTATTCCAGACAAGGTCTACAAGTTAACGTGTAACTTCAGAGTTTTAGCTCTTAATTATAGTAAAAACCAAAGTCAAACACAGTGACATTCCCCCACCCCCTATAATTAGATAGCTTTTGGCTAGGCCTGTTAATGCTTCTATGTGACACTGCAAGAATACACTGATTCAGGGGCCAGTGGCCTTGTTGAGTGGCACTACGGTAGTTTTTGGGTGACTCCATGTAAATGGTGATTTGCAGCCTCTTTGTATTTGATAATAGGCCAAAATGCAGATCATCCTGAAGATCCTCACCACCAAGACCATCAGCCTGGAGATGAAACACCGTGATACCACCGAGAATGTGATGGCCAAGGGCCTGGCTGAAGGACTCCTTGGCCAGCAAAGGCTCATCTTCAGAAGGAAATAGCTGGAGGTCAGCTGTACTCTTTGTGACTACAACACCCACAAAGAGTTGACCTTGCACCTGGTCTTCCATCTGAGAGACAGCTCTAATTCTTCAGTGTGCAGTCATGGTGCCAATGGTTGCATTACTATGTACTATAACCATTTGCCCCAATTTAAGTTTAGACATTATCAGTTTTGGTAATAGCTGAACCTACTTGAAATATGAATAATGATTTGTTGCCTGGTAGTATAAATTAAAAAAAAAAAAAAAAAAAAGACATGCTGTCTACCTTTTGTCTTATTCCAAGTTTTTAATGATGTTTAAAAACATTAATGAAGGAGCCAGGTACAGTAAAGCACATCTTTAATCCCAGGCACAAAGATCAAACTGAAGGAAATTTCAGGCATTGATCAATAGGTGTACATGGGTAGATTAGAATCCTAATATATACTTCTCCCAGAATCATCTATAAAGATAGCTTTTCTAATAAAAAAAATGAAATTAGGAAAGAATTTCCCTGAACTGCTAATACCAGCTGATGAGCTCAGTGATTTTGGATCAAAAATAAAATTTGATCCACTGGGTATACTCTGGTGACCCAAATCTAGACAAGACTCGGAAAAGCAGATCAGGCCTATTTTATGTTTATTAACCATCTTGCATAGAATCACAGAGACAATCTGGAATGGGGGGAAACCAGTGGTTCTGGAGCAAACAGATTTAAATTTTATTTCTAATTCAAACATTTTTCAGCTCATGGTCTTTGAACCTCAGTTTCCCTACTGGCAAGTGCTTGTCTGTGAAAAAGTTTTCACCTGTTTGTATAGAAATAGTATCATTTTTTAAAAGTATAAAGGGGAGAAAGGAGGAACTTAGAGTAATAATTTTAGAAATTATATTTAAATACTGATGATTTTTATTTTGATTTTTTTGGGGGGTAACCAGAGATTAAACTCAGGGTGTGCTTAACCACTGAGTCACATTCTCAGTGCTTTTTTAATTTTGAGACAGAATCTCACACCTCCCAACAGGTGTGAGTTACTGAGCTCAGTGGTAATGTTTTAAATGGTTTTACGTGGCAAAATAAAAGTTATTTACCCTATATTCATTTACAAATGAATTTTGGTACTGATTTAGGAACTAATATAAGAGTGTGTGGATTTACTTTGTGAACTAAAAATATGTGCGTGCAGCAAAGGAAACACGAGAGTGAAGAGAAAGCCTACAGAATGGGAGGTTTTTGCCACCTGCTCCTCAGAAAGGTTATTAATATCCAGAATATACAAAGAACTCAAAAACTTAATACAAAACGAAGAAACAAACCAATTAACGAATGGGCAAAAGAACTAAACAGACTCTTCTTCAAAAAATAAATACAAATGGCCAATAAATAATGAAAAAACATTCAACATCTCTAGCAATTAGAGAAATGCAAATTAAAACTCTACATTGAGATTTCATCTCACTCCAGTCAGAATGGCAATTATCAAGAATACAAATAATAATAAGTGTTGGCAAGAATGAGGGAGGAGGGCAGGGATTGTGGCTCAGTGGCAGAGCACTTGCCTCACACATATAAGGCTCTGGGTTTGATCCTTAGCACAACGTAAAAATTAATAAATAGAATAAAGGTACTGTGTCCATCGAAACTAAAAATATATATATTTAAAAAAAGAATTAGGGTGAAAGGTACATTCATATATTATTGGTGGGACTGCAAATTAATGCAACCACTCTGGAAAGCAGTATGGAGATTCCTCAATATATCCAAAAGATCTAAAATCAGCATACTATAGGATATATCCACATCAATGTTTATAGCATCACAATTCACAATAGCCAAGATATGGAACCAACCTAGGTGCTCTTCAACAGATGAATGTATAAAGAAAATGTCACATATACACACACACAATGGAGTTTTACTCAACCACAAAGAAGAATGAAATTATGGCATTTGCTGGTAAATGATGGAACTAGAGACCATCATACTAAGTGAAATAAGCCAGATTCAGAAAGTCAAAGGTTGAATGTTTTCTTTGATATGCAAATGCTAGTCAAAAATAAGAGGGAAGATGGGGAGGGGAAAAGAGAGAGGATTCTATTACAATAGAAGGAAGATTCATGGACAAGATGAAAGGGGTTGAAGAGGAGGGATAAGGGAAGAACAGTGGAATGAATCTGACCTAAATTTCCTGTGTACATATCTAAATATACCACAGTGAATCTCATCATCATGTATATGTACAAGACACTACAAAAATAAACAAACAAAAAAATCTCAAGGATCAGTAGATGGAAGGGAACCAGGGAGGGAGGAAGAGAGGAAAAGGGAAAGTACTGGGGACTGGACTGAAGCAAATTATATTTCAAGCTTTTATAACTGCATAAAAATGAATCCTAGCGTTACATATAACTAAAAAGAAAAAAATTCTAAATAAATAAAAATAAAAATATGTGCTGCACAAAATGAGCTATGGTTACTGTGCTCTTTCAAAGTGCCTTTGTATGGTGATGAAAATATCCTGTCACTTCTAAATGTTCTGGAAGAACCTGTATTAAAGTGAAGGCTCCGCCTGGAAGACTAACAGGGACAGTGCCTCACCGAGAGAGAACTCAGGGCCTGATCAGTGCTGCATCTGGGTTAAGTCAGAGAACTTTAGGAGAGGACTTCCATTCTACTTACTTCCAGTGGGGGAAAGTCCCATGGTCAACCCCATCCCCACTCCCCAACAACCGGCAGAGACTAAGGATTCTCCAGGTCTAATAGTAAGAGAGAGAAATTCACATTTTGGAGATGAGCAGGCGCAAGAAAAAGGAGGATTTTTCTGGTCTTCAGCTTCAGGAACCTGTGTAGGGCCAGTGGAGCTGCTAATGGAGAGAGATGGAGCCATGTTTGCAGGCAGATTGGAAGAGCCCAGGACTTCCCCTGGATAAGTAAAACCCGATGGAATAATCCCAGGAAGCCCATTTGTCCTCTTGAGTTGACCATTCATTTCAAGTCTCTTTCTTCACTTTACATACCAGTATCTCATTGAAAGAAAGAATAATAATAATCCAGAGATGAAAATTCAATTTGCCCATACTCTAATTTAGACACAATCCTTGCTAACATTTTAGCAACAAAAAACACATCAGGAACTGGGCTTGGTGGTGCACATCTGTAATCCCAGAGACTTGGGAGGTTGAGGCAAGAGAATCACAAGTTCAAACCCAGTCTCAACAATTTGGCCAGATCCTATCTAAAAAAAAAAAAAAAAAAAAAAGTGGGGAGGAGCTGGGAATATGGCTCAGTGGTTGAGTGCCCCAGGGTTCTAACCTCCATACCAAAAAACAAACATCAGGATGTGTCCACCCCTGCCCCCACCGGCACAACCATGCATAAATAATTTTTTTTCAAACAAAAAATAACAATATTGCATATACAGTTTTTTTTAACCTATTTTTTTTTTCCACTGAGCAGAGAGACTGCATTTTTTCCAAGTCACTAAAGTATTATTGTGCCACAACTTAATAAATGGCGGGGGGTGGGGATTAGCTTTCTACACACACACACAAAGGACAGTCACAGCTCTCGTGGCTAAATCTTTTCATACAAAATGCAGATTCTAGTGACCACGGTACCATTCTTTCAACTTTTCTGAATGTTTGAAATTTTTGCAATAAGATCTGGATGAAAATGTTTTGAAATATCCTCGCAGCGCTCCCTAGACGTCTGATTAGAACGACCCTACAAGCAGCGTGGCTAGGCAAGAGGCTGCAGGTTTGGGAACTGAAGCGCGCAGCTGCGGATCCGCTTCCCGACGGCTCCTGCGGTGCCTCCCAGCCCCGCGCAGCGCCCCCTCGGCACGCCGGCTGCAGCTGCTGGCCGCGGCTGCTACAGTCCGGTACAGCCCGGGAGGACGCGCTGACAGGGAGAGCGCCTGCTCCGAACTTTCGCTCGGCCTTCCCGAAAAAGACCCGCGGAACACCAGGCTGCCAGGCACACAGCATCAAAGCTGCAGGCACTCGGAGAAGAAAAGGGCCAGTGTGCGTTCGAGAAACTCCAAAGCCCTTCTCCAGGCACAACGACTCACGGGGGAGGGGGAGAGGGCGCTGAAACCGCGCTTGAACAGTGTGGGCAGTCAGGCCGTGGATCTCCCGCCAGGACAAAAGGTCCTCAGTGCTGAAGAGAAGGCGGCCCCGGGGCCTGGTGGAAGCATAAAGGGAAGCTGTGTCTCGATAGCACTCAAGTTCACCTTTGTCTTCAGAGTCTAAGTCAAAGGAAGGTTACAGAAGGAGCCCGCAGGCTCTCCTCCCTTATCAGGGGTCTGGTGGGTAGGAAAAGCCAAGTTTTTCCCCAAGATGCTGGGAATTCGGGTGAAAATAGAAATGTGCTTGCCTGCTAGCTGGGACAGCGGTCAGTGTATGTCAATGACGTGTCCTCTGGCCAGGGCTCTGGAGAAGGGGGAAGCCAGTACAGATGACTGCAGTCTGTCCAGAAGGGACCCACGCACTTGTGGTACACAGCAGTGAGAATCTGCCCCTGTTGGGGAGTGGAAGGGGGAAGAGGGGGTGTGCAGATTACTTCCCACTAGACCCTAACCAGCCTTCAGCTGCCCATGTGCTGCCCTTGCCTCTTTCCCCAAATGTAGCCATGCTGTGCCCTGGCCTGATAGCTGCAGTCCACTGGCCAGCAGGGAAGGGGAAGGGGAAGGTCAATGAGGGAAGTAAGCTACCGTCCTTACACTTGACCTTTGCTGAATCTTCTGGAGTTGGCAAAAGATCAGCTGTCTTGGGCCATACTATTGTTGGAGAGAGGGAGAGGGAGAGAGAGAGAGAGAGAGAGAGAGAGAGAGAGAGAGAGAGAGAGAGAGAGAGAGAAGAAAAGAAAAGTAAGATAAGTCAGTCCAATGGCTTGCAGCAAAGTAGCTGTGATGAAGAGTGATTCACACACATGGGGTTTGTAATCCTGCTTTTTCTCATAGACAACCAAGACAGCTAAAACACAAACAAACAAAAAACCAAGGACCTGAACTAACAGTCTGAATCCCCAGAGTGTCATTCCAGCTTTGCCACTTACTAGCTTTGGCTTTGGACAGCTAGCTTAGTCTCATTCTACTGCCTCATCTCTAAATGGGCATGATATCTGCCTTATAGAGTTGCAGTGAGAATCAAAAAAGAAAGCATGTGTGAATGTTCCTAGCACAGCAATTAGCTTTATTTATGATTAAAGCCATTTACTTATGCTTTTATAAATTTGATTTTTTTTCCCTGAGATTGTCCCAAATGAGTTTGAGGCTACTTATTCAAATATAGAGTACCACAATAAACAATAATGCTCTCAAGTTTTGCTCTGTTTAATCCTAAATTCTTTTACGACAAGAATGCATTAATCCATTAATTTATGAAATAAATGAATTTAAGAACCAAGCAAAGAGGGAAAAAAAGAAAATTAGGAGAAAGCAGTAGTGATAGTATATGAAGTATTTGGCAAAGGACAAGTAAATTTGCTAGAAGTAGACTGTCAACTTAATTCTGATCTCCCAAGCAGGGCTGACAAAGAGGGAATATGATCATTTTCATAAATCATAGTTTACTAGTGAAAACAAAACTGGTTCTTAGGATTACCAGCTATTCTTTAGAAATTTATTTTGAACGAAGTTTTTGTGAAGATAAACACTACATCATGGACATGCAGTCAGCAATGCTCCTTCTTTAATAGCAGAATGAGTTTCACAGAATTACTTTTTCTTTCTTTCTTCTTGATGGTACTGGTGAATGGAGTTACTTTTCCTAATGCTCCTTCAAGATGGCCAAACACTGGTGCACAGCTCAATGTGGGCCTGCCTCCAAGCCACTCACTTAACAGTGTCAGCAACAACCATGACCCTCACTTGTAAAGAGTTAACTAAGCACTGCTCCCTGCTTAGTTAATTCTTTACAATTGGCACTTCCTTTTTACATGCACTAATTAATTTATTCTCTCACAGTCCTGTGACTTCATCAAGGCCCACTGCTAGAAGATGGCAGAGCCAAGACTCTGAACCAAAAATTTCCACACCTGTATACTTGGCGCCACCAACATTGAGTAACTCATGGGCAATTATAAAGAGACGTAAGAGACCTCTAGCCTTATGATGATAATATTTAATGGGCCATTGAAAAGCTGATAAGAAACATAAGGGCAGCTTAGGTAATCCTGGGTGAAGGATTTGAGCTAAAATGGTAATAAAGGAGACAAAAGGGTGTAAGCAGTTCCAAACATACCTCGTTTTATTTCCTTTCACTTTCCTCTGCAAACATTGTACTTTTTTACAAATTGAAGGCCAGACTGCAGCAACCCTGTGCTCAGCAAGTCTACTGGTGCCATTTTCCCAACAGCATGTATATTCACTGTGTCTCTGTGCCACGTTTTGGTAATTCTCCCAATATTTCAAATTTTTGTATTATTATTATATTTGTAATGGTGGGTGATCTGTGATCTTTGATGTTACTATTGTAATTATTTTGGGCTACCATGAACTGTGCCCATATAAGACAGAGAACTTCACACGGGTAAATATGTGTTTTCTGACTGTACCAACCAGTTAGTACTCTCTCTCTCCCTCTACGAGTCCTCCTTATTCCCTGAGACACAACAATATTGAAATTAGGCCAGTTAGTACCCCTACCACAATCTCTAAATGTTGAAATGAAAGGAAGAGGCCCATATCTCTCACTTTAAATCAAAACTTAGAAATCAAAATGCCTTAGTGAAGAAAGCATGTCAAAAGCCAAGACAAGCTGAAAGCCAGGCCTCTGTGATTAGCCAGGCTATGAATGCAGAGGGAAATTTCTTGGAAATTAAAGGTGCTACTCCACTGAACAGCCCAATGATACAAAAGTAAAACAGCCTTAGTGATGCTATGCTGTGGATAGAAGACCAGATTAGCCATACCATTCCCTTAGGGTAAAGCTTAATCCAGGGCTCTAACTGTCTTAAATACTGTGAAGGCTGAGAGGTGAGGAAGCTGCCTAAGAAAAGTTTGCAGCTAGCAGAAGTTTGGTTCCTGAGGTTTGCCAAAAGAAGCTCCATAATGTAAAAGTGTCAGGTGAAGCAGCAAGTATTGATGTAGAAGCTGCAGGAAGTTATCCAGAAGATCTAGCTAAGATAATTGATGAAAGTAGGCTGCACTGAACAGATTTTGAATACAGATATGACAGCTTCTACTGAGAGAAGATGATATCTAGGACTTTCATAGCTAGAAAGGAGAAGTCAACACGTGGCTTCAAGATTTCAAAGGACAAGTCAACTCTCTTTCATTTTTAAATATTTTTTTTAGTTATATATGGACACAATATTTTTATTTTGTTCATTTGTTTTTATGTGGTGCTGAGGATGGAACCCGGTGCCTCACATGTGCAAGGTAAGCACCCTGCCACTGAGCCACAACCCCAGCCCAGGCCAACTCTCTTATTAAGGGCTAATGCAGCTGGTGACTTTAAGTTGAAGCCAATGCTCATTTACCATTCCCAAAATCCTAGGACCCTTGAGAATTTTACTAAATCTACTCTGCCTGTAAATGGTACATTGCAGTCTAGATAACAGCACATCTGCTTACAACATGGCTTACTATGTGGCAGTGTACTGCTCAGAAAAAAAAAGAGAAAGATTCCTTTCAAAATATTACTGCTCATTGACAACTCACTTGGTCAACCAAGAGCTCTATGGAGATGTGCAATGAGATTAATGTTCTTTTTATACCTTGTAACACGATGTCCATTCTGCAGCTCACAAAGGAATAATTTCAACTTTAAAGTCTCATTGTTTAAGAAATACAATGCAATGTTTAGATGAGTGTTCCCAAAGGTCGACATGTAAAGACTGGGTCCCCAATGAATTGGGAGATGTTGTGGATCTTTAAGAGGAGAGGCCTAGTGGAACACCCTTAAGTCATTGGGGCATGCCCTCAAGAGGGATCTCTATTCTCTTCCCCAATGATTGGAAAAGTGAATGGTTTGCTCAGCTGTATACTCCTACTAGATGTGCCACTATTACCAGAGGCCGAAAACAATAGAGCCACCCAGTCTTGGACTTGAACCTCCATAACTGTGAGCAAAAATAAACCTCTCTTTACTTCATAAGTAATTAATTCATTATAGTGACAAAAGAGCTGACTAATGTATACATTTTCTAAAGCACAGAGAGTGATTCTTCTGGATCTGGCAAAGTAAGAAAATCTTCCAGAAAGAATTCACCATTCTAGATGTCCTCAAGAATGTTCATAGAGCTGGATGTGGTGGTGTGCACCCTTAATCCCAGGGCTCAGGAGGCTGAGGCAGGAGGACTGCAGGTCCAAAGCCAGCCTCAGCAACTTAGCAAGGCCGTAAGCAACTTAGGAAGACCCTATCTAAAAATCAGAAGTAAAAAGGGCTAGGGATATGGCTCAGTGGTAGAATTCTTGCCTAGCATGCATAAGGCCCTGATTTGAATTCCCAGCACCAAAATAAATAAATAAATAAATGTTTAAAAATTATGATTCATCAGAAAAGTTCAAAATATCAGCATTAACAGGAGTTTGGAAGAAGTTGATTCCAATCTTCATGGATGACTTTGAGGGGTTCAAGACTTCAGTGGAGACATAACTGCAGATGTGGTGGAAATAGCAAGAGAACTAGAATTAGAAATTGAGCCTGAAGATGTGACTGGAATGATGCAATCTTGTGGTAAAACTTTAATGGATGAATAGTTGCTTCTTAAGTATAAGCAACATAATAGCTTCATGAGATGAAATCTACTCCTGGGGAAGATGCTCTGAACATTGTTGTCATGACAATACTACTAAAAATATTTAGAATATGATGTAAATTTTGTTGGAAAAACAGCAGCAGGGTTTGAGAGGATTTGGAAAGAAGTTCTGTAGAAGGTAAAATGCTGTCAAACAACACCATACACTAGAGAGAAACCTTTTGTAAAAGGAAGAGTCAACTGATGTAACAAACTTCATTGTCTTATTTTGGGAAATTACTACGGGTATCCCACCCTTCAGCAGTCACCAGTCCAATCAATCAGCAGCCATCGACATAGAGGCAAGACCCTCTACCAGCTTTTTGTGACTATAACTCCTGGAAGTTCAGATGATCATTAGCAGTTTTTAGCAATTAAATATTTTAAAATTAAGGTACATACTTTTTTTTAGGCATAATGCCATTGAACACTTAATAGACCATAGTATAGGTTTAACATAACTTCATATGCACTGTAAAACCAAACATTTTGTGTAACTTGCTTTATTGCAATATTTTCTGTATTGTAGTGGTCTGGAACCAAATTTGCAATATCTCTGTAAATATCTTGCAATATACTGTAAATCAGAAGAATGCTGGAGAGTATGGCTTGGGTAATTCACCTAGGCTCATTGCCTGAAAGTAGAGGTCATTGGAACTCATACAGCTAGTTACTGCTCAGAGTGCCATTAAAAAAAAAAAAAACATAGATTGGGTGGCTTATAACAAAAAAAATTAATTTTCTTACATTTCTGCAAGCCACAAGTTCAAGATCAGGGTGTCAAGGGTGTCAAGCTTGGTTCTTGGTGAGCCCTTCCTCCCTTGATTGTGGACAGCCACCTCCTTACTGTGTCCTCACAATGACCTTTCCTGTATGCATACTCAGAGGGTGAGATGTCTGCTTTTCCCTCTCTTCTTATCCGGACACCAGTCCTATTGGATAACCCTTGTTACTTTATTTAACTTTAATTACCTTGTTAAAGGCCCTATTCCCAAATATAATCACAATGAGGGTCAAATGACCTATATTTTCAGTGGAAAGATCCAAGAGACTGAGGTTGTGATCTTTTCTCTGCTAGTGGAAGAATTTGAAGAAAGGCAAATTTACTTTCAATTCCTTCATCTATAAAATGGGTATAAGAATACCAGCTGCCCTACCTTCTCACATGGTCAAATGAGATCATCTGTGGGAAAGCATTGTGAACAAATGCTTAGAGGGTTTCAAACAACCCTATACGTAAGATACATCACTAGATCCTAGTTGTATCATTAAGTTTAGCTCTATCCATGTCCTCTGAGAACCTAAAAGCATGGTCTTGAGGGAGATAATTGACATTTGTAGATTAGAAGTAAGGTTTGACTACTTGCCTGGACATCTGTGCACAGAGCAGGGAGAAGCATCAGTATTAAATCTTTCAATGAAGCAGATCTCTGTTTCCATCACCATCATGTACCTACGTGAGGTGATCTTACTTCTCTGAGGACTTAAGAACATTTACAGAGATCAGAAGATAGCCAGAAGTGAAACCCCCCTCTCCCACTAGTGGAGGGAAATCTGATGAGAATGGGAGAAGTTTGGTGGTGGTTGGTACTGCTATCGCTGCTCAGTTGGAGATTCCAGGTGCAGGAGGAAAATAGATGGAATTTGAGAGCATTATGTTAAGTGAAATAATTCAAACTCAGAAAAGGATTGTATGTGTTCTCTTATATGTGGAAGTTAGAGAGGAAAAAGGAAAAGAAAGAGGTGGGGGAATCTCATGAAAACAGAAGGGGAAAGGAACCAGGGGGAGAGAGGAGAAGAGGGAAAGGTGACATGCAGGGGGATAATATTGGCTAAAGTGTGTGGCCATATTGATGTATTCATATATATCAATGAATCCCACCATTATGTACAACTAAAATGCACCAAAAAAAGGGGGGGGGGGAAGAAAAGAAAGAAAGAAGGAAGACAAGAGGAAAAATTACCATCACAGCAAAAACAGACAAAATGGAGATTCCAGGTGCAGGGACACTACGGTATCTGTAGTGTCATGGATGGCAAAGTTTGCAAACCCATGTCACGGGAATTCTATGACCCTAACTCAGTAAGTATAGCTATTTTGGCCTGAAAATAAAGCTTTCCTTAGAGAATGTATGTTTTGAAAGTGAAATTAGGGATGGGGATATTTAGTTCCTGAGGCTCTGAGATGGAGTGGTAAGAGGACAGCGTGGAGACTGGGGGATCTGGGTTGCAGCCTAATATTCCTCCAAATATTAGTGATCCTGAGCATGTCCCATCACTTCCCTGGACCTAGTTTCCCCGTCCATTATCCCCACATTGGGGCTTGAACTGAGTCATCTCTGTGGTTCTTTTCATACCAAAATTTCTACATCCTGGGAATCCTGCCTTGGGCACACCTCTCGTTGGTCCTACCCACATGCTGCCTGCCCTGTGTCTGCTGGACAGGGAGAGGGTGCTGTTTCCTTATCCCTGTCATCGGTGTCTGGAGGCCATTGACAGGTGAGTGTCTGTCCAAAGAGGTCAGCAACCAGCAGGGGAAAGTGCAGATGAGCTGTGCCTCACCTGGAAGTCTTGATTGGCACACTGCCCCACTGGGGTGGGAGTCTGAGTAGGAGATAGTGTGCATGCAGTGTGTATGTGTTCAAGTTCTGCACATTTGTAGGAGAGGCCAGGAGATTTCAATGTGGGACTCCGTCCTGAGTTACACATTTTCTCCTAGAAGCAAAGGAACCCACAACAGCAGTTTCAACCTGTGAAATTGAAACATGACTTTTCCAATAGCATTGTTTCCTAAAGTTGTGGAAATTTTCCCTATCATTTCAACTCCAATATGAGCTGTATTGAAGGATTGCCAGGTTTAGAAGTATAAGAAGCGGGAATTGAGCCCAGGGCCTCATGCATGCTGGGCAAGTACTCTACCACTCAGCTACATCCCTAGCCCATGCTGAACATTTTTATATGATTTCTCTGAGAAAACATTTCACATTCCAAGCGATGGCTTCCTATGTCTTAGGACACAGCCATGTGTGAGTTTCTTTTGATTCTGCCAGGGCACCTCTTTCTACCATCATCAGCACCAACCAACATGAATTTGATTAAAATGAGATAGAGGGTCCTCATGTTGTGATTAGCAAGTCTCCCATGTCTTTGAACAGTAGGGTGTCCAATTCTTCCCAGATTACCTAGAGCTGTCTTTTAAAACTAGTTTTAAAACTAAGTCCCAGTGTACCAGGAGCCCTTCCCTCCTGGGCAGAGCAGGATGTTGATGTCTTTAAGAGAGCTAATCCTTAATAGGCAGGGCTCTGTGTTCTATTCTTTCTCCAGAAATGTCAGAGTTGCTCAGGCCTTTCCAAGTCTCAGTCCAGTGACTTTCCCTGAGAAGGGACTGCAGTGTGCCCCAGGGATTCTGCTTACCAGGGCAATAGCTGGATTCTGTTATGATCTTATAAAATGCAGTCCTTGCCACTCTTGCTTGATTAGATTGTGTGGTCAAGGCCAGACCAGCTCGTTTCCCAGGCCTCCTCCTGGCACTTGACTGGCGCTTTTCTTGGAGCATTCCCTCGGGAGCCTTGCCAAGGTGCCTCCCTGCCCTTTTCCTCTTCACCGGCCTTCCCATGTGATGAGAGAAAATAGATGGGAGACGTGGGAGGATGCACTGGCGAGTGAGCAGAAGCTCCAGGTCAAGCTCTCCTCATTCTCTTCCCCAGGAAGCGTGTGTGTGTGTGTGTGTGTGTGTGTGTGTGTGTGTGTGTGGAGGGGGGCTGTGTTATCCAGAAGATCTGGATGTGTCTGGCTAAACCCACTGTGGAACATTAGAGAATGTCTAAGCTTGCACCAGAAACAACGCAAGAGCGTTGAACATAAGAACACATGGCCACCTATTTGGGGTCCTGAATGTGTACAGGTCTAATGCAGCACCCTGGCATTGAGTCAGTGCAGGGTGCCTCAACCTTTGCACTGTAGACATTTCAGGACAAATGATTCTTTGTTGTTGGGGAGGGTGACACTGTCTTGCACATTGTAAGATGTTTAGCCCTATCCATCGTCTCAAGCCAGAAGATGACAGCCGCAGCTTCTCCAGTTATGGAAACAGTAAAAATGTTTCCAGGGCTGGGGCTGTAGCTGAATTGGGGCTGTAGCTCAGTGGCAGAGCACCTGCCTAGCATGTGTGAGGCGCTGGGTTCGATCCTCAGCGCCACATAAAAATGAACAAATTAAATAAAGACATTCTGTCCATCTTAACTACAAAAAAGAAATTTAAAAAAGTGTTCTCTCTCTCTCTCTCTCTCTCTGTGTGTGTGTGTGTGTGTGTGTGTGTGTAGGGGGTGCTCCTGGTTGAGAACCTCTGAGTTTTTTTGTAGGTGTCCCTTTTTTGTACAGATCTTCTGGACCTTCACAGTATAAGCAACATGTTTGGATGCACACATGTAAAACTATTTCCCCAGGATGCTCATATTTTTGCAAAGAAAAAGTGTTCCACAACCAAATAAATTTGGAGAATTTCATGTATATTCCATGGTCCTTCTGCTGCCCGATATGTAATAAATCCCTTTGTGGAAAGTTAAAATGCATTAGGGAAAAAAAAATACATTAGGATGTTGGAAGCTCTAAAATGTCTGACAGTAAGGAAACCTGCTTAACAGTAGGGGATGGAGACTTTGCCTCCTCACGGCTACCAATGACTGTAGAGGTTTCTCTCTTAAAATCCAGGTACCCATGGACACCATTAACCTAGGTACATGTATGAAGACATGAATAGTGTGACTCCACTTTGTGTGCAACCAGAGAAATGAAAAATTGTGCTCCATATGTGTGCTATGAATTGAAATGCATTCTGCTGTCAGATATAACAAATTAGAATAAACAAATAAAATTTTTTAAAAATCCAAGTACCCAAAACAAATTGAGCTACTCTTTCTCAGCCCCAAGTCTGAGATTCCCAAGGAAAAAACCCATTGACACAGTATGGTTAAACTGTTTCAGGATTTCCAAACTAAACAATGGCCTTAGGACCAGTTAACTTATTGCTCTGGTTGTGATTAAGAGATTATATAAGGAGCAGGAATCAGTTTCCCAGAGAAGGGACAAAATAGACAGACAAAACAACAGATTCCTACTTAATAGTTCCTTAATAGTAATTTCCCTGAAAAGCTTTTTTCTAAATGCCCAGGCAGCTCCATCATCTAGATTCTTGCTCAGGTTTCATGAAAACTGGCGGTAATTTACCCAAATTTTTGCAAAAGTTACAAAGACGTGGAAAAATTTTCCTAAATACTGAAATTAAAAGAGACAATTAGATCAATATTTCCATGGCTTGAAGATAAGGACCAATGTAACTGGCAAGGATGAAGTTGGCTTTGGATGCAGGTCCACAGGTTTTGCCAAGATTGTACTCCAGGTTGTAGTCCCTTTAGTAGTTTGCTGCCAGGAATAATCAGGTGAGGAAGTCTTTGAAGAGATAAAGCAGCCTTGAGCAGACCAGACACACACAATCAAGCTTATTCACTTTCTAGTCTGAGCCAGAGATGCCATCAGTTTAAATATTGTGTTCTGGTTGCTGAGGAAACCAAATATTCAGGTTGTTAACATAATATTAATCTATGAAGATTAAAGCATCTTGCCCTAGCTAATGAGCAGATGGAAAAGTCATATATAGGACTCATTCTCATTGTGGGGTAGAGGGTTAGGCTAGGTGAAGAGTGGCCATGGGAAGGAAGAAGGGAGACAGTTTCTAGTTTATGGGAAGAAATAATATTTGTAGCTTTTGGCTACTTAACAAATAGTAGCAATTTGCTAAATTGTTCAGGATAAGGGTTTAAGCCTGGCTTCTGGTACCATTTCTACCACTAGTTTTCTTTGGCAATGTGTCGAAGTCAGACTTAGAGAAGTTTGTGAAGTCAGTGCTGGAATAAAAAAGGGTTGTCTTCCATTTTTGTTTGGCTGGTTCCTCTTAACTGCTCTTAGTAACTAAATAATCCAAGAACACAAAAAGCTCTACACAATTTAGAGAAGTGTTGATCAAAGGCATGGGAATGGACTAAAAATACAAAACCATTGCTGTAGAATTCAGCTTAATAGTTACAAAGACATGGAAAACGACATATAATAAACCCCTTTGTGGAAAGTTAAAATGCATTAGGAAAAAAAATACATTAGAATGTTGGAAGCTCTAAAATGTCTGACAGTAAGGAAACTTGCTCAACACTAGGGGATGGAGACTTTGCCTCCTCATGGCCACCAATGACTGTAGAGATTTCTCTTAAAATCCAGGTACCCATGGATCCAAAAACATTAAAAGCTCTTTGAACAGAGACTGTTCCTCAGAGTTTTATTTTGGCTCACAGTTTCCGAGGCTCAATCCATGGTTGGATTGTTCCTCAGAGACTGCTTTCTGTGCAAACGACTCATTCTGCTTTCAGTGGCTTCCAGTTCAAATTTTTGAGGGAACTAGGGTCATGGGCTTAATTACCATGAGCTGGGTACTGGGTTCACCTTGAATGTGCTGGCAGCCTTAGGGACATGCCCAGCTCTGGTCCAATTCATAAGCACCCATGGCCAAAGAATGGCCTGTTTCTCTAAGGAAAAGCCAAATTTTTGTATGTTTCTTGTTGATGAGGAAATCAAGAACTAGAGATTCAAAAAACTTGCTTAATGTTAGAGTGAGTAGAGAATTGTTATGGTTTGGATATGAGATGTCCCCCTAAGTCTTCTTTATTAATGCAGGAATATTCAGAGGTGGGAGATTGGATAGAGAGCTGTAACCTAATCAGTCCATCCTAGTTTGAATGGACTAATCATAGGCCTGTGGGTATGGCTGGAGGAGATGGGTCATTGGGGCTGTGCCCTGGGAGAGTTCCATCTTTGCTGTAGCTCCTTCCCCTTTCTCTCTGCTTCCTGGCTGCCATCATCTGAGCAGCTTTTCTCATCATTCCCTGCTGC
Organism: Marmota flaviventris; assembly: GCF_047511675.1. Lineage (NCBI taxonomy): Eukaryota > Metazoa > Chordata > Mammalia > Rodentia > Sciuridae > Marmota > Marmota flaviventris. The sequence continues at coordinate 96,852,300 of NC_092499.1, forward strand.
CATATGTTTTGCTTTGCCTCAGGCCCAGAGCAATGGGTTTGGCTAACCATGGATTGAACCTCTGAAACGGAACCAAAATAAAACTTTTCCTCCTCTAAGTTGTTTTTGTCAGGTGTTTTGTTCACATTCAAGCTAACGCAAGAATGGAGAAATGAGAACTCGGGCTTCCCAAGTCTCAGTACAATCACAGCATCCAGGCCTGCTTCTGATGGCACTCCTCCCACGTGTCCACACACCTACCAGCTGGCAGAGCTGAATGTGATTTAAAATACGTAAATTCACAACAGATGTATCGTCTCTAGAAACAAAAGAACTGAAGGGGAAAATCACATGAGTGTAAATTGTTGTGGACATCATCACAACTTAGTGGTTCACAACCTTTTTCTGTACAAGGCCAAAGAGTAAATATTTTTGACTTTGTGGGCCATACTGGCTTTAAAAGGGGAAGCTAGGAAAAAGAATAATGACAAAGAGAATTACCTCTGACATTTCTCCTGTTTTCAAACCTTTCTCATTTCTTTTTATCTAGAGTTAACAAAATTAACTGCTTAAATTTCAACTTCATTATACATTTCTCAAGTTGAGGGTTTACAAACAGTTAAATTCTCCAATTCAATTAAGCAAAGAGAAAACAGAGAAACAATAACCTAAAGAATCTTCATGATAAGTAAGTAGTGGGTTCACTGACACCACTCTATCCCTGGTAGATAAGGGTGCCACGGAGGCTGCCTCAAATCAAGAATCCCACCCAGGCAAGGCTGTGGTTATTACCTTTCCCCTCTGTGTCATTCAAGGCTATGGCCGTTCTTGATGCATCCAAGGAGACAAAGCAGCCTTTCCTTCCATAGAAGCCTATACTATACAGGACTCGAGGAGCACAGCTTGCTGAGTTGCAATGCCATTCTCTTTGGCTCTCGGCAGTGTTATAAAAAACACTTGCTATGACCTCCAACTTTTATGCAGCTCATTCTTACCTGGTCCAGTCCTGTTTCCAGACTAGAAACATGTAGAGTCACAGACTGGTTACAGTCAAAGAATTACCCAACCCATTTCTGCAAGAGTAAACATTTCTTTTCTTGCCCCAGGGTTAATACATAATTACTCCAAGTGTCAATATAGAAAGAGTAGGGTGGGGACTGAGACTGCAGCCCCAACTGAACCATCTCCCAGTTCTCCAAACCTTCTGCTTGAGAGTTCTAGGGGAGTATGCCTTGGATCAGCAATCCACAGGCTGCCACTGATGCCTATTATGGGATAAGCCTGGTGTCTTTAACATCAGAACTCAAATTGAGCCAAAACAACTGATTGAATTGCTAATTTAGAAATGTCATACAACTTGACTACTCTAAATGGCTTTTGATAGTGTTAGTTTTAGAAAGCTTCTAAAAAGATATGCTGTGGACATGTTCCCTGAGCTCTGAGCATAAACTTAGAACTAAGCACCTTTCATGGCAAGACCTATAGTTCAGGACACTTCCTTTCTCCACATTAAAAAATTAATGTTATATGGTAGCTTTTGATTGTTTTCAGGTGCCATGCACACCCTCTTCTGGTCAGTTACGAGAAAAACCAATCATAATCAGGGGAAAAAAAAAAAACACAGGGAGTAGTGCACTGATTAAGAAGGAAATTTCTTGCAAATTAAAACTACACTGAGATTTCATCTCACTCCAGTCAGAATGGCAACTATCAAGAATTCAAGTAACAATAAATGTTAGCGAGGATGTGAGGAAAAAGGTACATTCATACATTGCTGGTGGGACTGCAAATTGGTATAAACACTTTGGAAAGCATTATGGAGATTTTTCAGAAAACTTGGAATGGAACCACCATTTGACCCAGTTATCCCACTCCTCGGCATATACCCAAAGGACTTAAAACAATAGCTAAATTATGAAACCAACCTACATGCCCTTCAATAGATGAATGGATAAAGACAATGTGGTACATATACACAATGGAATATTACTCAGCCATAAAGAATGAAATCATGGCATTTGGTTGTAAATAGATGGAACTGGAAGCTATCATGCTAAGTGAAATAAGCCAATTCCCCCCAAACCAAAGGCTGGATGTTCTCTCTCTGATATGCAGATGTTGACTCACAATAGGTGGGGGGCAGTTCATTGGATAGGACAGGGGGAGATAGGAGGAACAGAGGGAGGATGGGAATAGGAAAGACAGTAGAATGAATTAGACATATATGAATATCTGATTAATGTAACTCCATATCATGTACAACCACAAGAATGGGAAGTTATATATGCATGGCATGTCAAAATACATTCATGTATAACTAAAAATAAAAGAAAGGAAATTTCTGATACAACTGATGATGTATCCCTCCTTTGTGATCACCAAAATTTTCATAAAAGAAAGAAAGTTTAAGTATCTTACTGTTTCTGAATAGAGAAGAGTCCAGTCTTTCAGATTCCCTGCCCTTTCATTGTGACAGTGACTATTCTAGGGAAAGTGATCAGGTAAGGCTCAATAATCCAGTCCCTAAAGCAATCAGTTCATTCCTCAAGTTTCACACCGAGTAGATGCCTAAAGGTAGTGAAGGTATGCTCAGTTTGTATAGCCTCAGCACTTTGTGCAGAGACCCAAGAAAGCAGTGATTAAAATCAAGCACTCTGGAATGGAACTGAGTTCTGCTACTGACCATCTATGGGATCCTGGACAAATCAGTATCTCCATGACTGTTTCATCTTCTGAAAAGTGAGTAGTAGTAATGGCATCTCTAAATGTGTTACTTTTGGGAAGTGGCTTAGAACAGTGTCTGGCACAGAGGAACTCACAAAAAGGACGACTCTTCAGGAGCCTCCTAACAATAGGATGGTCTCTGGCTACAGCCCTAAGCCCTTGCCACAGCTCACACCAACCATCCCATATGGAGATTTTTAATACCTTCCTAGAGATTTTACAATATTCTTTGGCAAATCTATGTGAGCACTGAACAACTCTACAAATTAAGCTTTTCTTTTTTCACTACTCTACATGTTGGGTGAGTACCTATTCTGAAATGATAAGACTACTTTTCAATAATCATTTTATTAGTACAGAAGAACCCCCACTAGAATTTACATAGTGCAAAAAAAGCTGTTATTACCCCCAACGTGATAACAATTATTCTTCATACAGCAAAAAAGCAAGATGAAAATCCCTTCATATTATAACTCAACTAATGTTGCTAGTTTTTATTAGAGCATTATAATTAAGACATTAAATTATAAACTCATATGGTATATTTGGAAATTACATTATAAAATAATACAAATACTTTTAAGGTGTGATGTGCCAACAAATTTTAAATTTTTATCATTAAGATTTAGATTTCAGTTTCAGATTAGAAAAAATTTGGTTGATATTGTGGTGTGTATAAAGACTGAAAGGATAAGGGAGGAAGAAGACAAATAAATTACTTCACAGAAAAATTTTTTAAATCAAAAAAGATAATTAATTAAATTTTTAGCAGATTAATGTTCTAACCTGTTGGCACAACATACAGAAAATACTTACATGATGAGTTCTTTTTATTTTTTTAAAGCCAACAGCAGCTTTACAAACAATAATACTTTTTTATACATATATTAAAGTAACAATGTGTTACGGTTTAGCAGTTTTATGTTAAAGAGTTGAAAATTAATGTAGAGATCACTACTCATTTGCACATTATAATTCCCACCCCACCCACCTTCCCTAGCTTATTAAGAAATCAAACAATTACATTATTTGGATATTAATTTATCAATATTTAAACTATGTGAATTCCTTTTGACTAATTCTTTTCAAATACTGGAAGCATATAAAATACCATCTCTGCAAAAATGACCTCCAGTCAAAGCCTGTAAAAACTTTTCAATATAACACACATTATTTTTCCATGTTTAGTCAAAAGAAATATATTACATCATTTACAAACATATTTAAACCAAAAAATTAAGCTAATATGAACATTTGTCTTTTGAGAAGTAATCTTCACAGCAAACAAATCTACTGAAGCAGAAATCTAATTTGGGGAGTGTAATTCATATACTTATATACTGAAATAGAAATCTAACATTAAGTATTGCCAGTAAAACAACTATACACTAAGAAAAAAAGTCACTATGTTTTTATTTCTTGTGCTAATGAACCCTTACTCTTACCAAGAGATCTCTTTCTAGGTCTCCAAAGAGTGAACCACACAATTTCCAAAAATAAAACTTTCCTGATTCTCATACCTCATCCAAAGCCTATAGTTCAATATACACAAATTTCAAAATTTAAAGAAACAAATTATAAAGACATCATTAATACATACTTAAGTATACTCTCAACATAGTAGCATTTTCTTTAATAAATCTTGGGTTGTCCTCTAGAAGTGACCTGTCTCATATAAAAAAGGCTATGGTCCCTTGGTTTTGCTGGCAGAAGAGGTACTGCATGCGTGAGAGCATTTATCAAACATAATCAAATACTTCTGAAGTCTATAGCAAAATTAAATTACTGGTGTTCTGAAGATTTCTCCAACTTCTCTTTTGATACAAATGTCAAAAATCTAAAATGGTGATTCCTGTTCAGAAGAGATACAAAATATAAGAAACCTTTGAAAAGCCATTACCTCAAGATCAAGAGTTATCTGAATCACTGACATGGAATAAAGGAAATTAACATCATAAAAAGTATGAAAAGTTTTTCAATTCACTTTTAAGATTGTCAGTAGTTCAAATCCTCTATCATTTCTTTAAACAAACTAACACTTCCAAATGTGTAGAGACAGTAAGATCTGCCACGTATAAATCCATGATAACTATTTCAGAGGCTTCATTCCTTACACGCTGTGTTCCTTTAAGTATTGAATAATTAGTGCCTAGGAAGTCTATACTGGAGAACAGTGTAGACAGGACATATAATAATGTCCCCTTTTAGCACACTAATAAAGCTGACAGACTGACATTTTCTATATAGCAACGCTCCTAAACTTTCGTAAGCCACAAGTACTATATTATCAACCAAGAATCTAATCTCTCCAGTAATTAAGTGCCAGCATTATAAAACATCAACACTAGCACAGTAGTCCCAATAAGTTCAGTAAAGAATCTGCCCAACTCTTCTCTCCCACCTCTGTGAGGCAATGCCTTGCCCCATACAATCAGGGTAGGGAAATAACACTCCCTCCTCTGTTTTGCATCTATGGGAGCTTTTAAGTAGAAAGCTGATTGAACATGTGCATGTTAGCCAGTTGGAGATGGAGGAGGCGGTAGAGAGAAGACAGAGAAATGAATAATTTGTAATTCTCCTACCATTACATAAACTTGTAGATATCATTAAAGTTCAGGTGATGATTGACTAGCAAATAAAATATTAAGCTCAGTAAGTGTAACTTCTCCCAAGCAAGTACACACACTCCTAGAGAAGGGCAGAGATAAATAATAGTGAATAAAAAATACCTGCATATATCTGTATATAAGTCATCTAATAGGTTCAGCACAATTAGAACAACTTTCTCTGTTCTTCTAAAACTTCCTCTTCTAAGCCTTGATTATCAGGATACATGTTATGAATTGTGCAAAATTCCCTTTCCTTTCAGTAATTATGGTGGTCGCTATGTGGAAGGTTCTCAAGGCTAGGCTTGAAATGTATATTTAAAAAAAGATGAAATGGTTTTGTACTCAGGACAAGTTTGAATGCCCAATCAAATCCATATCTCAAATCAAGAGTGTCAAGCATGCAAGAGAACATATCAGAATAGACGTTTCAGGATAGCTTACATGTAAGTGATGCAGTCATACAATCAGTTACAGTTATTCACCTGTCAAAATTTATCTAACTTTATGTAAATAAGACTATGTACAAAAGCATTCCTGAGGTAAGTAAGAAGCAATTCATGATAGAACCTGACAGGTCCTATCTTGGGTGACTATTCATTATCATAAATGACATTTATCACTTTTTACAAATGAGGCCAGCCAGTTCTAATCTATCCTGGTGGCATCACTGCTAAATTCTGGAGACTCTGTTTTAGCCCATCACAACTTTAATGGATTATAATGATCAGTGACTTCTGAAGTAAGCATTTATGGGCCAAATAAAAGTTGCATCCATTTCTTAATGTATACACTTTGTGGACTCATTAACCTCAGCCTTTAAGCTTTCTGAGCCTATCTTTAGCTCTTTTTAAAACAACAACAACAAAAAACCCAACTTTTTAATCAGACAAATTAAGAGTGAAGGAGTTGTAGTCATGAAACAAACACCGACAGCTGTTTTTATCCTTAGAACCTTGATCTTAAGCTTTCAAAATGAACTTAAATAGGCATTTTAAATTTATTTTCTTTAAAACTTGGTCTTCTCTTTTAATTATTATTTTCATTATAAAATAAGGTGAAACAGATCTGAATTTTCTGCACAGTCCTTAGAAAGACACTTTGATGCTAATTAAAAGCTAAGCTATTGATCATAACGAATACATAAAAGCTACAAAAATATTTGTTGGGAATTAAACACATATAACTACTGGACAGTGCTAAATGTTGAGATGAAGCATAAAAGGTGATGGCTGCAACCCTTACATGGTTGGGAGATGGGTGACATTTCCTGAGTTATATATTTTGGGGTGCAGAATTAGAATCATATTGTTCTTTGTTCATAGAGCTGCAGTTACTGGACTTCTGTTGCTCAGGATTGGCTTGTTGGTCAGGAGTCCATGCTTCATTATCCATTCCTGGCTCCAGCACCTCAGGTGCTTCTGCTTCCTCTTCTCCACCTAGTTCTACATTGTCTTCCTCAGAACCATTAAGGGTTTTTCCAAGCTGAAGGGTTTCCATAGTTCTCTGGGTCTCTGAGACCCATGACTCAATTCTACTATTAAGCTGCACTTCTACTGATATAGGTTCATGAGTATAATCTTCCTCCTCTTCCTCCTCTTCATCATCCTCTTCTTCAAGCATGCCAGGTACAAGAGTGCTAGTGGTGCTGGTGATGGAGGAATTCAAAAGATCTCGGCAACTACCATCCAAAGAGCCAGTCTCTGTACTCTGCTGTGAGGCCCATTCCAGGTCATCTGGCTTCACTTCCTCTTTATCCCCTGCTGTAGATTTCCCAGGATCTGTAGCTGAGGTAGTACTGCCTACAGACACTAATGATGGCTGCTTACTAACATGAATTGTGTCAAGTGGAAGTTTAATAGGTTTTTCAGAAGTGCTGTGCTTACAGGAAACCTCTTTTTCATTTTCTGATGTTTCCAGTCCATCTGAAGTTTCCACCATGTTTCTCCAATTTGTTTCTACAAATAGCAAACAGATTTTTAAAAGCTAAAACACTGTTTCAAAATCATGGCACTTAAAATGCAAAAAGAGTGACGAACAAAATACTGAAATTTGTTGGCCTCAGAAATTGATTGAAAAACTAAAAATTAAAGCAAAAGCTCTTACACCAACAGGAACCAACTGACATTCATATATAAAATCCATATATTCATGAAAATCAATGGATCATCTACACTTTTTTTTTTCTTTTCTTTTTGAAGGGGGCAGTTGGCAGGTTATGGTTATACTAAGCTCAAGTACTCACAACTCACAGATGGCAGAGCCAAAATATCCAGCAAAAATATTCTGATTTCAAGAGTTTATATCACATTTGGTCAGCAAGTTACTAAGATATTTTGGGGAATGTAATTCCATATATAAGCAATGAATCAGTCCATGTATTCCTAATACTGTGAAAATCTGTTTGATAGTATGTGTAGCTTGGCTTACACAGTGATTCTGAAGTACCAAATGTTATTATATAATACAGTGGTGATAATCTAAAATTATTTTTAATATCAGGAAATCAATATAGAACAAAAAATGTACCAGGAATCAGTAAATGAAACACAGCTCTTCTACCCCTCTATTTTTATTTTTTAAATAAAAATATTTAATTACACTCCAGCTCTGACTTGTATTTTATAAGTATAATATTTTCATCAAGTTGTAGTGAAATAAGAAACCTACTCATATTAATGTATTCAATTTGATTATCACCCATAGACTGACTATACTTTGACACAGACCATATTTATGGCACTTTGAGTCAGGTACATGGTTTATAAAGAAAAAAAACTGCCTTTCCTATGAACAGATCCTTCCCATTCTCACTTCTACCTCATGAAAACAAAATTTTCTCCTAGATTCTCAGTCTCAGCTAATTACATTACCATTCACAGTCTTAAAGGTGAAGAAACCTCAGAGTAATCCTTGTCTTCTTTCTCCCTTACGATACATCTTCATTCCCCTGAATTCATCCTGTCACTTCTAGCTCAAAAACTACCAAATTTGATCAGTACTGCTTTAGTTCATGCCTTATATCTTCTTAACTGGTTCTGTGAATTGACTATATCATTATCTAACTGGCTTTCCATCACCCTAGGACAGGATTCAAACCCCTTAGCTTAGCATAGCCAAGCCCTTCATGATCCAATCCTGTGTGGTCTGTATGTGAGGTGTCCCCCAAAAGCTTATGTGTAAGACAATGCAAAAAGGTTTAGAGGAGAAATGATTGGGTTATGAGAGTCTTAACCCAAGCAATGAATTAATCCCCTAGTGGGATTAACTAAGTGTAGCTTAAAGGCAGGTAGGGTGTGGCTGGCACAGGTGGACATTGGGGGCATGTTTTTGGGGTATATATTTTGTACCTGGTAAGTGGAACTCTCTCTCTTGCTGATCATCATGTGAACTACTTCCTTCTGCCACACTGTTTTGCCATAATGTTTAGCCTCACCTCAAGCACTGAGGAATGAAGCCAGGTGCTATAGACTGAGACCTCTGAAACTGTGAGCCCCCAAATAAAACTTTTCCTTCTCTAGAGCTGTTCTGGTTAGATCTTTAGTCACAGCAGCAAAAAAAGTTGATTAAAACAGACCTTTATCTATCTTTCCAGTACCATTTCATCCTGACCCCAACCCATGCATGTCATCTTGTATCACTGAATTCTCACTGCTGCCTGTAGTCACTGCATAAGCTATGCTTTAGCATACAACATTCTTTCTATTCAAATTGTGTTTTCTTTTACCCCTCAGACTCTTACTCATCCTTGATATCCACCCTTAAATGTTAGTTTCTTTGTGAATCTTTCCTGACTTTTCCACAAGAGGCATTTACTAACCTGAACTCCCACAGCATTTTTTACATAGTTCAAAAAGCATTTGTTCTATTTGCTGCTCCACACATCAACTCTCCTCACTCCCAATCCTATGTCCTCTATGGTTGCCATATACTAAGTACAGGGGGCGGGTACTCAAAATGAAAAAGTTTACAAATATATTTATAGATATATTCAATTATGCAAAAAACTTTAAAAGCACTAAATTTCTTAAAATATTATGGCATATTTACATTTCCTTCAAACATTTTTATCCTAAAGAGAAATCTGAGGTTCAGAAATTAATTGATTATACCTAAATCCCCTAGGCAGAGAGTGAAAAACCAAGTTTCAATCTTTGAACAGTTTAAATCTGATACTAAATCTTTGAGAGTTTCTTTTCATGCTGTTTTTTTCCTATACATCCCCATATGGAGATTATTTATCTATCTGTCATTAGCCCAAATCCTTTGCTTTATAGATTTATCTTGCAGACTGCTTTTGAGACTTGGCCTTTTACTAAATATATATACAGAGGGAGGAGTGAACTTATTTACTTCATTTTATTTTTAACTAGCTATCACTTCAGCAAAAGAAACATGGCTGCCTCTAGCAAGTAACATCTGTCTATGACCAACTGATTCCTAAAGACCAAAAACAACTTGTTAATTGCCTCTGGCCTGATGATTTATCAAACACTTAGCTACAATCACAGACAAGAAGCCACGGAAGGGAATGGGAAGAAAATGGGGACTCAGATTTCTATATATTAAATTTTAGGTGATAACAAACTATTTGGTAAACTCTTAGATAAGATTAACATAAGAAAAAGAAGAGCAAGATGCCAAAAAGAAGGAGGAGGTTATTCTTTAAAAAAACCCAAAAAACAATAAACAAAAAGAACATCAAGACAGGATACATGAAACAGAAACTAGTTCAAGGAAGAGAAGTTAAAGAGTTCAAGTATTATAAAACAAGGCAAGGAGACTACTGAAATGCAGACTGCAGTAAATAATGTTAAACATTAAACACAAATACTGTGGGTCTGTATTTCTTTTTTATCTCAATTAGATTTAATTCAAAGTAAATGTCATGTGTCTAGGTTTTATAAGATTGGACTCAGCAGTATTCAGTTCTTTAGTTTACTTAGTAAATATAGAATTCAATAACTGAGTATAAATTATTAGAATAAAACTTCCTAATATTTACTTAGTGATAGGTCACATGTATGATGCATTCTACTTTTAAGATCTACGTTGGCTATTTTAAGATTTTGGAACTGTGACTGAATTCCAGGGTCTCATAGAATGCCTATTTCAAAAATTCTCCTGAGTTTTAACCCATTATGTCCCATTGTCCTATACAGAATTGAAAACTTAGAAATTTATGGGTTATTGAAATGTTTAGATGATTAAAAAAAATAAAGGTAAGAAAAAAAGGTAGAATGGAAAGTTACATACAAAATTATTTTAATTAATTAAATTATTTTAAAGTTTAAGTCATTCAAATGGTATGCAATAACTTACCATATTCCTTTTCATTTACTTCAGAGATAGGTTCAGAAATAACACTGCAGAAAGAAATGGCACTTGCTGCAGAGGGGTTCCGAGAATGCCCCATGTGGTGTGGTACCTTTTTCACATTTTTTAAGGCTTCTTCAGCTTGCTCTTGCTCCATTGCTGCAACCATATCTTTATATGCTTTCCTGGCTTCCTCAGTGAGTTCTACTAATTTATTAAACAGGCTCTAAAAAGAAACAGAGATTCTGATTAATCCCTGAAGATTCCAATTAGTCCATTTTTTATTATCCTTCTTTTCAGATAAAAAAAAAAACTGAATGGTACGCAAACCATAGAACTATACAAGTCTGAGAAAATTCCTTGATTCTAACACTAGCCACTAACTGTGATACATATTTAAAATTCTTCCCAAGTTTATCAATTCAACAACAAAACAAGTTAAATGCACTTCATTTTGTGTCTTGTTTGTTATCACAGAGAGTACAAAGACTGGAAAACCAACTTTGCTTTTGTGGAACTTTCTGTGTGGCTATAAAAAGACAAAAAACAGCTATAATTCCAGGCACAATATCTTAAATCCCTTGAGAGGTATAACATATTATGGCTTTTAGATAAGACATTAACTCTAATTGCTGAAATTCATGAAGGAAGATGACACCTAATATCCATACAATTTTGAGGGGTAAAGATAGGGCATTCTTAGCTAAACATACAAAGCCACGAATAAGGGTACAGACATTAAAAAAAAAAAAAAAAAGTACAGGGCTTATCTGGAGAGCACAGGGCTTATCTGGAGAGCAGTGAGGAATCTTATGTGGATTAGGATTTAAGGGATGACTATATGTAGGGTGACATTTGCAGATGTAGAAGAGGGTAGTCTCCACATGAATTAAAAATTCCCAGTAATTTCATTTATTGGAAGAACATGCAAAAGACCAAAAGGAAGTCAGCTAGGGCCTTGAAAATGATAAAAATATGACATTTACAAAACAGGTAAGCATGATTATTGGGTCAAAGGCAAATTATACAAGCAGAATATTTTAGCTGGATTAATTTTATGATTATGAACAAAAATGAATAACAAAATTTCCCATATTTTCCTTATTCTATTTGGATTACAGTTAAGTTTATAATTATGAATAAAAACTAACAACAAGGGGGAGATCCAAGATGGCGTGCTAGAGGGAAGCTGCATTCTGTGTTACTCCTGGAGCTGGGATTCAAGTAGTGGAAATACCGTTTCTCTGCGAATGATTAGAGAACCCCTGACAGCTGCTCCCATGCAGGACTCCTGACCACTCCTCCATGCAGGTCCTGCAGGTGCCCAAGTAGGACCACCGGCGTCAGCACCCATGCAGAACTCCTGCCCACCAACCCGCGCAGGTCCTGACGGTAACACCTGTGTGGACCCATGTCTACCAACATGGGCTCCTCCAGTCTCCTTCATCTTGGGGCACTGCAACCACTGCCACAGTTCTCTACATGCGGTAGCCTGCACCTGGGGACATTGCACTGGGTCTGATGAAAGCCGCTAGCCACAATACTGCACGCCACAGAGCTGCATCTCTGAACACACCACTCAACACCACCGTTCAGCCCCACCTCATCTGATACCCCATCACTGAAAGCAGCCACCTCCATCTTGGGACACGTTCGTCGCCATCTCTAGTTGGGGCAACTCCCAACTTGGAACACTGGCTGAGGTTTAGAAACATAATCAAGGTACCAAAAGTCCCCAACTGCACCCTCTTCCCAGCAGCCCGATAACCTGGCACAGTGCCTGCGGCTATGCAGTCAGTCCGAAGTCTGCAAAACCAGGTCCTGAACTTCCCAATATAAAACAGCTCTCTAAGACAGGTGCACAGTCCCCTGAGCACATCCCACAAGACTCTGGAGAAAAAGGTTCCTGATTGGGAAGTAGAAAGGGAGGGTGTGGGTGAGACACAGTTTAGAGACTAAATTAGAGACCAGGAATAATGAGGTCTACAGGAAATATAAGGAGATAAGACCAGGCACCCACATCACAAAAGTGGGCCCCAAAGGAGATCCTTGGGGTACAGTCTCCCATCGATGACTGGCAAGTGCTATACCCCACTTCCAGGAGCTACACTCCCAAGACCAATCCTCACACCCTAATAATCTTCACCATCCTGAGGGTGGAGATAAGAGCAAAAAACAGACAACCTCACCTACTAGATGAGAAGGGAAGCTGGAAAGATACTGATCTCCAACAAAAACAATCCTTGTATCTTCCTTTGGGATTTCTCTTTCTCTCTCTCCTCTGGTCCTCACATCCCCAACATTTATTAAAGAAGTACTTTTCATGAATTAGGCTACTAAGGACTCGGATGTCTAAATAGCATATACAGTGGTGTTGTATATTCTTTTATCTCCTATTTTTACATTTTTTTACTTTTCCTAATATTTATGTTTGTCTGTCTTTTGTACTCTACTGTCTTCTCACTTACTTGTCTCCCCCAAATCACTTTCTCTCTCTTCTGCTATTCACCAACTTCTTTAGATTCCTCTTTCATGCTTTCTAAGATCTAATACTCTATATCCTCACTTCCCACCCCAACATCTCATCCTATACCTCATCCCTGGTTCTTTGTCCACCAACAGAAACTGAAGACCCTTTTGCAAACCTACTGTTTATACTGTAGCTAATAATTGAAGGTACCGTTTCTGTATATTGTGACAAAACTGTTAATGTCTTAATAGCAGCTCTTTGGTTTAAGGTTGTATATCATTTGTATTGAGATCTGTTCACATTGTTCTTCCCTTTAAAGGAGAGATATTGGAAACCTGCAGAAACACTATAAGCCTATAGGGTAAAAACTGTAAAGCCTTGGATCTACAGTGCTAGAAGGGAAGACACATGAGCATCATTAAAAGAAAAAGGGAAGAGAGCTTCCAATCACTCCTGCAAGGTAGGCGGGCCTGCGACCCACCTGCAGAAGAGGAGCAGTCGCCTGCTGAGAGGCTGAGCCGCCCCCTCCCCCTGCGCCAGCATAGTAGAGAGAACTGGGACCAAACACAGAGCAGGCCCAGCGGCCTGCTGAGGGGCAGAGCCGCCCCCCACCCCCCTCGCCTGCCAGGTAGGGGAAGGGTGACCACCGACAGAAAAGGCCCAGTGGCCCAGGGCGGGACAGAGCTTCCAATCACTCCTGCAAGGTAGGCGGGCCTGCGACCCACCGGCAGAAGAGGAGCAGCCGCCTGCTGAGAGGCTGAGCCGCCCCCTCCCCCTGCGCCAGCATAGTAGAGGGAACTGGGACCAAAGACAGAGCAGGCCCAGCGGCCTGCTGAGGGGCAGAGCCGCCCCCCACCCCCCTCGCCTGCCAGGTAGGGGAAGGGTGACCACCGACAGAAAAGGCCCAGTGGCCCAGGGCGGGACAGAGCTTCCAATCACTCCTGCAAGGTAGGCGGGCCTGCGACCCACCTGCAGAAGAGGAGCAGTCGCCTGCTGAGAGGCTGAGCCGCCCCCTCCCCCTGCGCCGGCATAGTAGAGAGAACTGGGACCAAACACAGAGCAGGCCCAGCAGCCTGCTGAGGGGCAGAGCCGCCCCCCACCCCCCTCGCCTGCCAGGTAGGGGAAGGGTGACCACCGACAGAAAAGGCCCAGTGGCCCAGGGCGGGACAGAGCTTCCAATCACTCCTGCAAGGTAGGCGGGCCTGCGACCCACTGGCAGAAGAGGAGTAGCCGCCTGCTGAGAGGCTGAGCCGCCCCCTCCCCCTGCGCTGGCATAGTAGACGGAACTGGGACCAATCACAGAGCAGGCCCAGCGGCCTGCTGAGGGGCAGAGCCGCCCCCCACCCCCCTCGCCTGCCAGGTAGGGGAAGGGTGACCACCGACAGAAAAGGCCCAGTGGCCCGCGGCGGGACAGAGCTTCCAATCACTCCTGCAAGGTAGGCGGGCCTGCGACCCACTGGCAGAAGAGGAGCAGCCGCCTGCTGAGAGGCTGAGCCGCCCCCTCCCCCTGCGCCGGCATAGTAGAGGGAACTGGGACCAAACACAGAGCGGGCCCAGCGGCCTGCTGAGGGGCAGAGCCGCCCCCCACCCCCCTCGCCTGCCAGGTAGGGGAAGGGTGACCACCGACAGAAAAGGCCCAGTGGCCCGCGGCGGGACAGAGCTTCCAATCACTCCTGCAAGGTAGGCGGGCCTGCGACCCACCGGCAGAAGAGGAGCAGCGGCCTGCTGAGAGGCAGAGCCGCCCCCTCCCTCCCGCGCCTGCAAGGTAATCGGAACTGAGACCACCATCAGAACAGGTCAGACCTGCAACCGAGAGACAGAACAGGCCCAGTGGCCTGAGGAAGGGTAGAGCCGCCCCCCCCAACGCCTGCAAAGTAGGCGGACCTGCGACCCACTGGCAGTACAGCCCCAGAGGCATGCAGAGGGGCAGTGCCGCTGCCTGCGCCTGCAAAGTAGGCAGAACGGCGACCACCGACAGAACAAGCCTAGCGGCCCGCAGAGGGACAGAGCCGCCGCCCGCGCCTGCAAGGACGGCGGACCTGCTACCGACTGGCAGAGCAGGCCCAGCGGCCTGCCGGCGTGGTAGGCACATTGCCCCAATTGGTGGAGGGGCAGAGCCGCCGCCCGTGCCTGCGAGGGAGACTTTGCAACTATACAAGACCAATATAAATATATAGGGGGAAAATTCAATAGCACAACAGTTTCACCAAGAAGAAAGGAACGCGAACAGTATGAAGAGACAAGGAAAGAAAGGACCACAAGCATTGCAGGTCAACTCAACTTTAGAAGAGGTAATAGCTGCAGCTGATGGAATGTCAGATAAAGAATTCAGGATATACATGCTTCAGATGATCAGGAGTCTCAAGGAAGACATCAGACAGCAAAATCAGACAATGAAAGATCACTTCAACAATGAATTACATAAACAAATCCAAGAAGCAAAAGATCAACTATACAGGGAAATAGAGGTTATAAAAAACAAACAAACAGAAATCCTAGAAATGCAGGAAGCAATAAGCCAACTTAAAAACTCAATCGAGAATACTACCAGCAGAGTAGAACACTTAGAAGACAGAACATCAGACAATGAAGATAAAGTATTTCAACTTGAAAAGAACATAGACAGCTCAGCAAGACTGTTAAGAAACCATGAGCAGAACATCCAAGAAATATGGGATAACATCAAGAGACCAAATTTAAGAGTCATTGGGATACAGGAAGGAACAGAGTTTCAAACCAAAGGAATGAGCAATCTATTCAATGAAATAATTCGAGAAAACTTCCCAGACTTGAAGAATGAGACAGAACCCCAAATCCTAGAAGCCTACAGGACGCCGAATGTGCAAAATCATAAGAGACCCACACCTAGACACATTATAATGAAGATGCCCAACATACAGAACAAGGAGAGAATTTTAAAAGCTACAAGAGAAAGGAAGCAGATCACATTTAGGGGTAAGCCAATCAGGATAACAGCTGATCTTTCAACACAGACTCTGAAAGCTAGAAGATCCTGGAATAACATATTTCAAACACTGAAAGAAAATGGGTTCCAACCAAGAATTGTGTTTCCAGCGAAATTAAGCTTCAGGATGGAAGATGAAATTAAAACCTTCCACGATAAACAAAAGTTAAAAGAATTTGCAGCTAGAAAACCATCTCTTCAAAACATCCTTGGCAAAACATTACAGGAAGAGGAAATGGAAAATAACAATGAAAACCAACAGTGGGAGGTAGGACACTAAAGGGGGGAAAATAATCAAAGTGGAAAACAAACCATGTTTAGTAACATAAATAAACAAATATGGCTGGAAGAACAACCCATATCTCAATAATAACCCTAAATGTTAATGGCTTAAACTCACCAATCAAGAGACACAGGCTAGTAGAATGGATCACAAAACAAGACCCAACAATATGCTGCCTACAGGAGACGCATTTGATAGGAAAAGACATACATAGGCTGAAGGTGAAAGGTTGGGAAAAATCATATCACTCATATGGACTTCGGAAACAAGCAGGAGTATCCATACTCATATCAAATAAAATAGATTTTAAGCCAAAGTTAATCAAAAGGGATAAAGAGGGACACTACATACTGCTCAAGGGAACCATACACCAACAAGACATAACAATCATAAATATATATGCCCCAAACAATGGTGCAGCTATGTTCATCAAACAAACTCTTCTCAAGTTCAAGAGTCTAATAGACCACCATACAATAATCATGGGAGACTTCAACACACCTCTCTCACCACTGGACAGATCTTCCAAACAAAAGTTGAATAAGGAAACTATAGAACTCAATAACACAATTAATAACCTAGACTTAATTGACATATATAGAATATACCACCCAACATCAAACAGTTACACTTTTTTCTCAGCAGCACATGGATCCTTCTCAAAAATAGATCATATATTATGTCACAGGGAAACTCTTAGACAATACAAAGGAGTAGAGATAATACCATGCATCCTATCTGATCATAATGGAATGGAACTGAAAATCAACGATAAAAGAAGGAAGGAAAAAGAATATATCACTTGGAGAATGAACAATAGGTTACTGAATGATCAATGGGTTATAGAAGACATCAAGGAGGAAATTAAAAAATTCTTAGAGATTAATGAAAACACAGACACAACATATCGGAATCTATGGGACACATTGAAAGCAGTTCTAAGAGGAAAATTCATTGCTTGGAGTTCATTCCTTAAAAAAAGAAAAAACCAACAAATAAATGATCTCATACTTCATCTCAAAATCCTAGAAAAAGAAGAGCAAAACAACAGCAAAAGAAGTAGAAGGCAAGAAATAATTAAAATCAGAGCTGAAATCAATGAAATCGAAACAAAAGAAACAATTGAAAAAATTGACAAAACTAAAAGTTGGTTCTTTGAAAAAATAAACAAAATCGACAGACCCTTAGCCATGCTAGCGAAGAGAAGAAGAGAGAGAACTCAAATCACTAACATACGGGATGAAAGAGGCAATATCACAACAGACACTTCAGAAATACAGAAGATAATCAAAAATTATTTTGAATCCTTATACTCCAATAAATTAGAAGATAGTGAAGGCATAGATAAATTTCTTAAGTCATATGATCTGCCCAGATTGAGTCAGGAGGATATAGACAACCTAAACAGACCAATATCAATTGAGGAAATAGAAGAAACCATCAAAAGACTACCAACTAAGAAAAGCCCAGGACCGGATGGGTATACAGCAGAGTTTTACAAAACCTTTAAAGAGGAACTAATACCAATACTTTTCAAGCTACTTCGGGAAATAGAAAAAGAGGGAGAACTTCCAAATTCATTCTACGAGGCCAACATCACCCTGATACCTAAACCAGACAAAGACACTTCAAAGAAAGAAAACTACAGACCAATATCTCTAATGAACCTAGATGCAAAAATCCTCAATAAAATTCTGGCCACTCGAATACAAAGGCACATCAAAAAAATTGTGCACCATGATCAAGTAGGATTCATCCCTGGGATGCAAGGCTGGTTCAATATAAGGAAATCAATAAATGTTATTCACCACATCAATAGACTTAAAAATAAGAACCATATGATCATCTCGATAGATGCGGAAAAAGCATTCGACAAAGTACAGCATCCCTTTATGTTCAAAACTCTAGAAAAACTAGGGATAACAGGAACATACCTCAATATTGTAAAAGCAATCTATGCTAAGCCTCAGGCTAGCATCATTCTGAATGGAGAAAAATTGAAGGCATTCCCTCTAAAATCTGGAACAAGACAGGGATGCCCTCTCTCACCACTTCTGTTCAACATAGTTCTCGAAACACTGGCCAGAGCAATTAGACAGACGAAAGAAATTAAAGGCATCAAAATAGGAAAAGAAGAACTTAAATTATCACTATTTGCAGATGACATGATTCTATACCTAGCAGACCCAAAAGGGTCTACAAAGAAACTATTAGAGCTAATACATGAATTCAGCAAAGTGGCAGGATATAAAATCAACACGCATAAATCAAAGGCATTCCTGTATATCAGCGACAAATCCTCTGAAATGGAAATGAGGACAACCACTCCATTCACAATATCTTCAAAAAAAATAAAATACTTAGGAATCAACCTAACAAAAGAGGTGAAAGACTTATACAATGAAAACTACAGAACCCTAAAGAGAGAAATAGAAGAAGATCTTAGAAGATGGAAAAATATACCCTGTTCATGGATAGGCAGAACTAACATCATCAAAATGGCGATATTACCAAAAGTTCTCTATAGGTTTAATGCAATGCCAATCAAAATCCCAACGGCATTTCTTGTAGAAATAGAGAAAGCAATCATGAAATTCATATGGAAAAATAAAAGACCCAGAATAGCAAAAACAATGCTAAGCAGGAAGTGTGAATCAGGCGGTATAGCGATACCAGACTTCAAACTATATTACAGAGCAATAGTAACAAAAACAGCATGGTACTGGTACCAAAACAGGCGGGTGGACCAATGGTACAGAATAGAGGACACAGAAACCAATCCACAAAACTACAACTATCTTATATTTGATAAAGGGTCTAAAAGCATGCAATGGAGGAAGGATAGCATCTTCAACAAATGGTGCTGGGAAAACTGGAAATCCATATGCAACAAAATGAAACTGAATCCCTTTCTCTCGCCATGCACAAAAGTTAATTCAAAATGGATCAAGGAGCTTGATATCAAATCAGAGACGCGCCGTCTGATAGAAGAAAAAGTTGGCTACGATCTACATATCGTGGGTCGGGCTCCAAATTCCTCAATAGGACACCCATAGCACAAAAGTTAATAACTAGAATCAACAAATGGGACTTACTCAAACTAAAAAGTTTTTTCTCAGCAAAAGAAACAATAAGAGAGGTAAATAGAGAGCCTACATCCTGGGAACAAATCTTTACTCCTCACACTTCAGATAGAGCCCTAATATCCAGAGTATACAAAGAGCTCAAAAAATTAGACAATAAGAGAACAAACAACCCAATCAACAAATGGGCCAAGGACCTGAACAGACACTTCTCAGAGGAGGACATACAGTCAATCAACAAGTACATGAAAAAATGCTCACCATCTCTAGCAGTCAGAGAAATGCAAATCAAAACCACCCTAAGATACCATCTCACTCCAGTTAGATTGGCAGCCATTATGAAGTCAAACAACAACAAGTGCTGGCGAGGATGTGGGGAAAAGGGTACACTTGTACATTGCTGGTGGGACTGCAAATTGGTGCAGCCAATTTGGAAAGCAGTATGGAGATTTCTTGGAAAGCTGGGAATGGAGCCACCATTTGACCCAGCTATTCCCCTTCTCGGTCTATTCCCTAAAGACCTAAAAAGAGCATGCTACAGGGACACTGCTACATCGATGTTCATAGCAGCACAATTCACAATAGCTAGACTGTGGAACCAACCTAGATGCCCTTCAATGGATGAATGGATAAAAAAAATGTGGCATTTATACACAATGGAGTATTACTCTGCATTAAAAAATGACAAAATCATAGAATTTACAGGGAAATGGATGGCATTAGAGCAGATTATGCTAAGTGAAGCTAGCCAATCCCTAAAAAACAAATGTCAAATGTCTTCTTTGATATAAGGAGAGTAGCCAAGAACAGAGTAGGGTCGAAGAGCATGAGAAGAAGATTAACATTAAACAGGGATGAGAGGTGGGAGGGAAAGGGAGAGAGAAGGGAAAATGCATGGAAATGGAAGGAGACCCTCAGAGGTATACAAAAGTACATACAAGAGGAAGTGAGGGGAAGGGGAAAAATAATACAAGGGGGACAAACGAATGTCAGTAAAGGGGGCAGAGAGAGAAGAGGGGAGGGGAGGGGAGGGGAGGGGAGGGGAGGGGGGATAGTAGAGGATAGGAAAGACAGCAGAATACAACAGACACTAGTATGGCAATATGTAAATCAATGGATGTGTAACTGATGTGATTCTGCAATCTGTATATGGGGTAAAAATGGGAGCTCATAACCCACTTCAATCAAATTGTGAAATATGATATATCAAGAACTATGTAATGTTTTGAACAGCCAACAATAAAAAAAAAAAAAAAAAAAAGAAAAAGGGAAGAAAGTGCCGCCAACAAACCAAGATACTACATTATTAGGATCCATGGCCAGCACAACAGAAGAGAAGGAGTTCAGGATGTAAATAATTAAAATGTTGTGTGAATTAAAGGATGATATAAGAGAGAAAATACAGGCAACAAAAGATCATTTCAATAAAGAGCTACATAAGCAAATACAGGAAGCAAAAGATTACTTCAATAAGGAGATAGAGGTTCTGAAAAAAAACCCAGAAATCTTTGAAATGAAAGAAACAATAAACGAAATTAAAAGTTCAACAGAAAGCATAACCTAGAGATTAGATCACTTGGAAAACAGAACCTCAGACAATGAAGACAAAATATATAATCTTAAAAAGAATGTTGACCACACAGTAAAGATGGTAAGAAACCATGAATAAAGCATTCAAGAATTATGGGATAACATAAAAAAACCAAATTTAAGAAGTTTGGGATAGAGGAAGGCATAGAGTCACAAACCAAAGGAATGAACAATCTATTCAACGAAATAATATCAGAAAATTTTTCAAACATGAAGAATGAATTGGAAAAGAGACTTACAGGACACCAAATGTACAAAATCACAACAGATCCACACCAAGGCACATTATAAGGAAAATGCCTAGCATAGAGAATAAGGAGAGATTTTTAAAAGCCACAAGAGAAAGGAATCAAATTATATATAGGAGGAACTAATTAGGATATCTGCAGATTTTTCAACCCAGACCCTGAAAGCTAGAAGATCCTGGAACAACATATACCAAGCTCTGAAAGAAAATGGATGCCAACCAAGAATCTTATGCCCAGCAAAATTAAGCTTTAGATTTGATGATGAAATAAAAACCTTCCATGATTAATAAAAGTTAAAAAGAATTTACAACTAGAAAGGCTGCACTACAGAATGCACTCAGCAAAATGTTCCATGAGAAGGAAACAAAAAACAATAATGAAAATCAGCAAAGGGAGGTATTGCACTAAAGGAAATACTAATCAAAGGAGAAACCAAGTCAAGTTAAATACCAAAAATAAACAAAAATGGCTGGGAATATAAATCATGTCTCAACAATAACCCCGAATGTTAATGGCTCAAATTCACCAAAGACAAACTAGCAGATTGGATTAAAAAAAAAAAAAAGACCCAACAATATGCTGCCTTCAAGAGACTCCTCTTCATAGGAAAAGACATCCACAGACTGAAGGTGAAACATTGGGGAAAAAACACCTCTCTCATGGACTGTGGAAACAAGCAGGGGTGTCTATCTTCATATCAAATAAAGTAAACTTCAAGCCAAAATTAATAAAAAAGAATAAAGAAGGACATTTCATACTGCCTGGGAGAACCATACATCAACAAGACATAACAATTATAAATATATATACCCCAAACAATGGAGCTTCTGTGTTCATCCAACAAATTCTTCTCAAGTTCAAGAGTCAAATAGACCACAACACAATAATTCTAGGTGGCTTTTAACACACCTCTTTCCCCACTGGATAGATCTTCCAAACAAAAGCTAAACAAAGAAACTATACAACTCAATAATACAATCAATAACTTAGACTTAACAGACATATATAGATATTTCATCCATCAATGAGTAAATATGCTTTCCTCTCAGCAGCACTTAGATCCTTTTCTAAAACAGACTATATATTATGCCACAAAGCAACTCTTAGCAAATGCAAAAATGTAGAGATACTACTCTGCATTCTATCAGATCATGATGGAATGAAATTAGAAGTCAATTTTAAAATAAAAAAATAGAAGCTACTCCAACACCTGGAGACTAAATAATATGCTACTGAATCAACAATGGGTTGCAAAAGACCTCAAAAAAGAGATTAAAAAATTCTTGGAGGTAAATGAGAATACTGATACGACATATAGAAATCTATGCAACACTATCAAGGCAGTACTAAGAAGAAAGTTCATTGCATGGAGTTCATTACTTCAAAGAAGAAAAACGTCAACAAATAAATGATCTAACATTACATCTCAAAGTCCTAGAAAAAGAAGAACAAATCACCACCAAAAATAGTAGAAGACAGGAAATAATCAAAATCAGAGCTGAAATCAATGAAATTGAAACAAAAGAAACAATTGAAAAAATTGACAAAACAAAAAGTTCGTTCTTTGAAAAAGTAAATAAAATTGATAAACCCTTAGCAATGCTAATGAAGAGAAGGAGAGAGAAAACTCAAATTACTAACATACGTGATGAAAAAGGAAATATTACAACAGACACTACAGAAATACAGAAGATAATTAGAAATTATTTTGAAAATTTGTATTCCATTAAAATAGAAAATATCAAAGGCATCAACAAATTTCTAGACTCATATGATTTGCCCAAACGGAATCAGGATGATATACACAATTTAAACAGATCAATTTCAGGCAATGAAATAGAAGACACCATCAAAAGCCTACCAACCAAGAAAAGTCCAGGACCAGATGGATACATAGCTGAGTTCCATGAGACCTTCAAGTTATTTCATGAAATCGAAAAAGAGGGAACACTTCCAAACTCATTCTATAAAGCCAATATCACCCTGATTCCAAAACCAGACAAAGGCACATGAAAAAAAGAAAATTTCAGAACAGTATCTCTAATGAATATAGATGCAAAAATTCTCAATAAAATGCTGGCAAATCGAATATAAAACTATATTAAAAAGATAGTGCACTGTGATTAAGTGGAGTTCATCACAGGGATGCAAGGTTGGTTCAACATATGGAAATCAAACAATGCATCACATCAATAGATGTAAAGATAAGAAACATACGATCATCTCAAAAGACGCAAAAAAAGCATTTGACAAAATACACCATCCCTTCATGTTCAAAACACTAGAAAAACTAAGGATAACAGGAACATATCTCAACATTGTAAAAGCTAGCTATGCTAAGCCCAAAGCCAACATCATTCTAAATGGAGAAAAATTAAAAGCATTCCCTCTAAAAACTGAACAAGACAGGGATGCCCTCTTTCACCACTTCTAATTTAACAGAATTCTTGAAACTCTAGCCAGAGCAATCAGACAGATGAAAGAAATTAAAGAGCTACAGATAGGAAAAGAACTCAAATTTTCACTATTTGCCAACGATATGATTCTATACCTAGAAGATCCAAAAAATTCCACCAGAAAATTTCTAGAACTAATAAATGAATTCAGCAACATAGCAGGATATAAAATCAACACCCATAAATCAAAGGCATTTCTGTACATCAGTGTCAAATCCTCTGAAAGAGAAACTAGGAAAACTACCCCTTTTATAATAGTCTCAAAACAAAACAAAATGAAACAAAACAACAACAACAAAAAACCCTTGGGAATCAACTTAACAAAAGAGGTGAAAGACCTCTACAATCAAAATAATAGAACGTTAAAGAAGACCTTAGAAGATGGAAAGATCTCCCTTGTTCTTGGATAGGCAGAATTAATATTGTCCAAAATGTCCATACTACCAAAACCACTATACAGATTTAATGCAATCCCAATCAAAATCCCAATGACATTCCTCATAGTAATAGAAAAAGCAGTCATGAAATTCATCTGGAAAAATAAGAGACCCAAAATAACTAAAGCAATCCTTAGCAAGAAGAGTGAAGCAGGTGGCATGACTTTACCAGCCCTTAAACTATACTACAGGGCAATAGTAACAAAAACGGCATGGTATTGGCACCAAAACAGACTGGTAGACCAATGGTATAGAAGAATAGAGGACAGAGAGACAAATCCACATAAATACAGTTATCTCATATTAGATAAAGGTGCCAAAAACATATATTGGAGAAAGGATAGCCTCTTCAACACATGGTGCTGGAAAACTGGAAATCCACATGTGATAAAATGAAATTAAGCCCCTGTCTCTCACCATGCACAAAACTCAACTCAAAGTGGAACAAGGACCTAGGAATTAAACCAGAGACCCCATGCCTAATAGAAAAAAATGTAGGCCCAAATCTTCATCATATCTGATTAGGCTCTGACTTTCTTAATAAGACTCCTACAGTGCAAGAAATAAAATCAAGAATCAATAAATGGGATGGATTCAAACCAAAAAGCTTCTTCTTGGAAAAAGAAACAGTGAGGTGAATAGAGAGCCTACAGAATGGGAACAAATTTTTACCACACACATATCAGATACAGCACTACTCTCTAGGATATATAAAGAACTAAAAAATCTTAACATCAAAAACAAAACAAAACAACCCAAGCAACAAATGGGCCAAGGAACTGAACAGATACTTCTCAGAAGATGCCATATAATCAATCAACAAATATATAAAAAAAAGTTCAACATCTCTAGCAATTAGAGAAATGCAAATGTAATGTATTTAGAGTGCAACCAATAACAAGAAAATATGCATATGGACAAATGATTTTGAGATTAACATTGGTTTTACAACATACATAAGTTATTAGGAATAAAAGAATATAAGGGAAGAGAAGAAAAATTAAGGAGAAAACTAGGATCAGGGAATGAAAAGTCTTAAATGTGAGAATAAGAAAAGTTTAATTCAAAGGTTTTATCAGATAATAAAAATAACTTAGGTACATATTACCACAAATGGACATACTTGATAATATGCCAATATTTTATAAAATTTTATTTTAAGAGTACATTTTAGTTTAAATAATAATTTACTTATCTTAGTATTTTAGAGGGCAAGAAAAAATGTGCAAAGCTGGCAAATATTTTATAATATAAAATTATAAAAATAAATTAACACATATAATTCATGAAGAAACTGATACAATTTTAAAAAATTCACTTTTCTGGACCCTAGCTCTGTTCCTATTCGATAAACTCTTAATAGTGAATTTAAAAAGAGGACACTTTTATTAGACATCTATATGTGACCCTTCTTTTTCAGCACTCAAATTCCCTCATATAGTTAAACATAGGCAGATGTACATCTATCACAATTTATCAAGAAACATTTGTCACCTGCTCACGCTCAGGTAATGTGAAAGATGTCAGGCACACAAAGACAAGGGGCCTTTTCACCCTCAAAAAAGTCAGTTAAAGGGAAACACACATAAATTATAGCAAAGAAATGCGATAACACCTAAGGGAGAAAAGCATAGGCAATTTTGAGAGCACAAATTATGATATATTCATAGAAAGTAGGTGGGTAGATAATTTTGTAGGCAAAGGAAAAGAAACTGAATGGAGGGGGAATGGGAGGTATACAAACACAGTGAATGGACACAAAGGGGGAGACACTTAAATACATAAAAATAGTGTGTTTGGCAAGAGAAAATGATCTGCCCATGATATCACAAAGTACTTAAGAGTCAACTCCATAAAAAGATAGTCATAAAATGCCATCAGGGGGCTGAGGTTGTGGCTCAGTGGTACAGTGCTTGCCTGGCACCTGTGAGGCACTGGGTTCGATTCTCAGCACCACATAAAAATAAAATATACAATTAAAATGCCATCAGTTGACAGGCATTATTCTAAACTAATAACTCTCATATTATCAATCCTATTGTAAGCTCTGTATTAGAAACTGCCAGAGGTGAAGGTATCATATGTGCAAAACTATTCTGACAACTGGTTTAGGTAGTTAATTTTCTAGTGGAAAATTCCTTCAATAAAAAGGATTCTTTTCTCTCTTAATTCCTAGTATACAAAATATAGCCATCACAGTGTCTATTTCACATTGCATAATCCTGGATATCTTCAACTAGCAGTTGAATAAATAATCAAGTATTAAACAGCTGAGCTCAAAAGAAAAAACCACTGGCAGAAGAGATACTAAGATCTTCTCAAACTGAATATAACCTACACAAATGTTTTCACTGATTTCAAAGGAAAAGGTAATACTCAAGAATTTCCACATATTCTTTGAGAGTCATCAACTCACTCCTTTATATGCTTAAACTTAATTCTGGTATGTGTCCACAGAAAATGTACTATCTGGGGGATGTGAGGGGAGGGAAAACTACAAGAGTGTGTGTTGCTTATTCTTACCTCAGCACCAAAGTAGTTGAAAATACCCACTACACTAACAGGAACCAGCTTGTTCACACAGCGTCCTAGAGCTTTTCTTCCAAGGGCAAATACAAAAGGAATTTCTTGTTCCCGTGCCATAGCTATGACATTATAGAGAGCCTCATCTAGACCACCTATGAAAATCAACATATATGGAGGTAATTTAGTTATTTCCTAAATGGAGCTAATCTAGCAAGCAACAGCAAAAGCATAAAACACAGTAGCAAAGGATTCTATGAGAATTCTTATAGCACTTACACTGTTACATATTATACTATCTGACTTTATGTTACATATGGATACATATATTTTTAAAACACACACACACACAATTTTCTTTTTCTCCAATTAAATTCTAAGTTACTTCAAACCCAATATTTTTGTCTCTCCATACAGATTAGCATAGCAGGAATCAAATTTCAATTTAACAGACATTTTAATGAAGAAATTATTTGTTAATAGTAGCTAACTCCTTTTTCCAATCTTTCAGCTCAAGTAATGACCTATTCACAATGCAGTGAGACAGATAACACATTATTGATTTTATTTGGTATTTCTATCCTGTGTATTTGCCTACCACTGCTACTGGGACAGATCTGTCTATTCCAATCCACCTAAAGCAGCTTTTCTACCAAAAAAGGATAAGTAAAGAAGCATGACATGGCACAATGCACTCTGACTATTCTCCATTCTCATCACAACAGTAGGGACACTTAATGGGCCCAAGAGAATTCTTTTACCACTATTCATACATGGGGATTTCCTTTGTAACTCAATCCCAATTATCCTAGTTAATTTTAGGCTCTGAAATACTTCATTCTTTTCTCAGGCTCAATATTTTGTTTCATAGTATGCTTTACAGAGAAAGACCTGTGTTTAAATACCCTACAATTATACCAAATAAATATCAAAACACTTCAAAATCAAAGTGTACATACCTTTTGACTGGATTTTTTCACAGTTTGGAGAAATTATCACACACTTGATCTTATTTAGCTTCATATGTTTGGTGACTTCCCTTAGACCCATAACCAGCCGTCTTCGTGCTTTTGCTCTTACAGGATCCTTTTGGTAGATGCGTTCCTGAAAACTGACAAGTTCTTGGAGAAGAAGGGTCACACATTCATCAATCTCTTTACAAAGAACCTGATTACAGTACCTATAAAGGAAAGATAAATAAAAACATAAAAAACAACAGGAAACTCCACCCTATTTTTCTGTAATTATAAAGTTATATTAGGAAAATATCTTTAAGAGAAACTATATTCAATAAAAAGTTTTCATGAAAAGTCAAGTCTTCAAAACTTTTAAATCCTTATCTGGGAATTGTGGTTTGAATGCTTGTAATCTCAATGACTTGGAAGGCTGAGGCAGGAGGATCACAAGTAGGAAACAACATAGCAAAACCCTGTCTCAAGAAAAAAAAAAGGTGGGGGGCTAGGGATGTAGCTGTGTGGGTAAAGCATCCCTGGATTTAATCCCCAGAACCAATAAATAAATAAAGCCTCTGAATCCCTCAGTTAACTAGAAATAAAAGTGATATAGGCTATCTTTGATAATGAATTTCAACAAATTGGCTTTTAGTAAAGGATAGGTTAATAACCTCTATGAAGTATCCAATTATTAAATTCCTAAAGATATAAATCAAATTCAAATGTTTGCTTGCCATGTGGTTAAAACAGATGAAATATTTCTGGTGAAAAGATATAAAGTTATTTCTTTTCAATGAATACTAAAGATGCTTCTACAAGAAATGAGTGTCCTAACAATTAATTTTGAGTTTGAATAAGTCTCTGGGCATTTCTCAACCACAAAAATGAGTCAGATGAGATGACCTTTATGGCCCAGTTAGCTCCGAAAATCAACAGCTATTGAGGATAAACTCAATAGTTGAACTGAGGCCAAAATCAAACAGACCTTGGGGTAGTAGTCATATATCTTTGTATCAGACAAAGCAACTGAATGAGGCTCTTTGAGAGATCATGTATGGTTATAATGTGGAAAACAGGAAAAAATGTGATGTCACAATAGTACTTAATTTCTAGGATAAGAAAATCATCTAGACATATTTTTTATATACCCTTTCCATCTTTTCTAGTTCTCATCCCTTATCTTTACCAAAAGCAGGCATTTAATGAGAATTGGTGTAACTTCTAATCTAGTAATAAATAGGCAAGGAAAATAGAAGACTTCTATTTTAAAGTTATATAGTGGGAAAATCCAGGGCTGCCCTTCTTTAGTGCAAAAAGAAAAAAGAAAGAAAGAAATTTTTTGTGTTGGGAATTTTATTATATATATAAAAAATGTTTAAATAAGTACAACATTACTTGAGAAGAGAAGATAAAACTGGACACACTGTGGGAGGATTAAATATCATAAAATATTAAAATTAAGGAATGCATTTAAAGAATAGAATATTGAAAATACAATTTTCTTCATTCTTTTTTCTTTCAAGCTGTTATTTCACACATATGTAACATTTCCTAAATGGTTCTTTTGCTCCACATCTGTTATCTGACATTTAATTAACTTCTGAAAGCTGGGCAAAAAGTATTTGCTCAAAAACAATGGAATAAGGAAAAGGAAAAGAACAAACTGATACGGTTTGGCTCCTTGCAGACTATACTTTTGCCCTGGGATTCTTTCATATGTCATTAAGAGTTTTGGGGATATAACTTGGTTGTAGAACATTTGCCTAGTATGTGCAATGTACTGGGTTTGATTACCAGTACAACAAAAAGTAAGTAAATAAATAAAGGTAATTAGGGTTGTGTAGTTCACCTATGTAAATGTTAAAACCCTAAAATGTTTCCTAGCAATAACCATTAGTTTAAGGTTATTCACAGATAAGGTATCATTTTGTGATTCACTAATTGTTTCAATTCTAAAAACCTATAAATATCTGCTTAAAAGCAAAAGCAAATAGGTGGTGTTTGATATGTATCTCAATGGTAGAGCGCTTACCCACTATGCACAAGACCCAGGTTCAATTTCTAGCACTTTGAAAACGGAAAAAATTAGCTTTATGTAATAGATTAATTTCACAAAATAGGGTTTTCAGAACTTTATTACATGTTATTGATTGATGAGAGAAATTTTTGAAGGATTAATTATATATATACACATATACATATACACACACACACACACGTGTGTATGTGTGTATGTGTGTGTGTGTGTGTGTGTGTGTGTACGTGTGTATGTATATATGCAAAAGCACTTGGAGGGGAAAAACTCATAGCACAAAATTATATATGTAAGATGTAAGAGGCCAGTAGTCCCGGGTAGAAACACTATATGATATCAACAGAATATATTTAGTGTCACATCACTCTCTATGAACACTGACAAAAGGGAATGCTTCAAATAGAGCAAAACCAGCTGTTAAACAAAATTTGAAAAAAATATTTTTGGTGTTTGGCATGTTCAACTCATGAAGTAACAATGACAATACTAGATTTGGAACCACAATAAAGATCCTACTATTCAACCTCAATAAAGAGACAAAAACTTACTCTCTAAATCTTTTGCTATGGATTTTGGTTATTGTTGATGATGCCATTGGACTGCCTATCCCAGAACTGGCAGGAGAGCCTTGTGACACAGGTGTCATGCAGTATGGAGAATTCTGACTTGCTGGAGAGAGTGAAGTATCACTCGGTACGCTCAGTCCAGTATCTGTGGAGATGTGAAATGAGGGGAAAGAATTTAGAAACCTCAAATGCTGAAAAGCTCTATACTGATCTATATAATCTAGAATGGCAGTTGTCTTTTAGGCTACTTCCTAATTCTCTGCAAACTAATGAGTTAGGCATTGTTCCTTTCACACACAAAAAAAAAATTCTCTACAAAACTACAAAAATTAAGTCTTCCTATTATCTATAAAAATATGCTCTTAAAATTTAAGCACAGCCTTGAAGTCTCCACAAACGAGATGAGAAAAGGCCAAATTATCCGAAACACGTATTCTCAGGGGATTTAAATTAAAGAACAAAAATCTGCACTTACTTTCAGATATTACTCTATCCTCCATCTCTACTTATCCACCTATTTCTTAGAAATCTTTCTTTTTAAAGTTCCAATTGTTGCTGGCAATGATAAATTCTACCTCACTCTTTCTCTCCACACCCACTCCTGATTCTCTTATATGGCATTTGCTTCTGTGCTTAAGGAGCTGCATTTTTAAGATGCCATCCCTTGACTCTACCATTTCCTTTGTTCAATTACTGCTTCTTCCTTCACAACTCAGGAAATGAGTCCATATTTCTATGTCCAGTAGAATCATTAGCAAAGTTGCACATATATCTATCTTATCTCCCTACTGGATCATCACTTTTTGATGACAGGACCTGCCTACTACGTATCTTCTTTATATTCCCCAACCTCCCTATTCTTGCTAGTTAATAAAATACATGTGGTAGGATTCAATAAACATTTGCTGCATGAA
This sequence comes from Marmota flaviventris, assembly GCF_047511675.1. NCBI lineage: Eukaryota > Metazoa > Chordata > Mammalia > Rodentia > Sciuridae > Marmota > Marmota flaviventris. The sequence continues at coordinate 96,883,448 of NC_092499.1, forward strand.
TAGATGGATGAATAATCCTAAATACAAAGGGAGATATATGAGAATAAAGGGGAACTTAACCAAATATGCCCTAGATGAATAATCCATGGAAGTAAATTCATTTCTCTGAAAATAAAACACTAATGCTTAATCTGTGTATCGGTTAGATTTAAATGTACTGCAAAATCGTATGTGTTCAGTATTTATTATATGGGACTGAATCTTATTGACTAACTGGGCTCTGCTCTGCAATTCTCTATCACACATACATAGCAATTTCCTAAAAGCAAAAAGAAAATCAACAAAAATGAAAAATACCTCTTTGAAGAAAGATAACCAATAGAGTTTCAGATACAAAAGAAGAGAAAATTTTTTAAAGGGGACAGTATCAGAAGAACTAGTGAGATCTTAATTTTGAGGGTTTATTACAAATTCTGAAATTTGTAATAAAATGTCATAGATTCACTATAACACTTGCCCCACCCTCCAGCTATCCTCAGTCTAAAAACATCTTCAAAGGTATTCACTCCCCCAAACAAAGAAATTTATGCAAAATAATGGAGCACATCCTCCACATATGAACATAACCAGCAATAGCTCATCCTTCAATTAAAATGCTCTAGACCATTCCATGAGAAGAGGAGAAAAAAAGACCTCCTTACCTTCCTGGGAAATAATCTCCTGTGGCAAATCATCAATAAAATCTAAATGCATTTCTGTTGGCTCTTCAGATCCCAAAAGATTATGGTCCACAGTTAAACGTCCCTTCTTTTCCTCTCTTTCTTTCAAAATAACCTAAAAAAGTCATTATACCAGTCGATTACAATGTACACTAAAACAGAGGTATATAGTTTGCTTATACATGGACATGAGGATTTTAGTAGGTTATGTGTTTACATGGCTAAAATATAAATGAACTGGGAAAAGGTAAATATAATTTTATGCACTATAGGTTGAAGGAAATACTGCACACAAAAATAAAGGGAAGCAATTGTGCTTGAGAACATTTAGCTATCAAACTATATCTGCTTCATTCTTTAAATCCTGAGTGATAAATTGGAGTTTCCAAAAATGCAACTTCAGTTTAAAAGTCTGGAAACCAGTTTATATACTGAGTTACATTTCACCATTTTCAATTATTTGTACATGGATTATGTCATTCAAATCCTTCTGATAGAGTTAACCAAAGCAAATATCACCTTCAATTTATAGATGAGGAAAATGAAAGTAAAAAAGTTTACCTAAAACTAAGTACTAAGATAAAGTTAGTACTAAAGTTCAGGGTTGGGGTTAGGGATAGAGAGCTTGCTGAGCATGCACAAGGACTTGAATTCAATCCCCAGCACTGACACACACATACACTTACACATACACACACAAAACAAAACAAACAAACAAAAAACCCCACAGGCTTTTGATCCTTAGGGTCTAATGCTTTGGGATATTCAACTTTTTTTTTTTTTTTTAAATCTTATAGGAAAAAAAAAATCATTCTCTAGGGCCTTGTTCCTCACAGAAAGACAATCATCATTGTGATATCCCAGACTTCAAATTAACTAGTTATAAAAACGCATTAATATGAATACTTCCCAATAATTTAGTGGCTAAAACATCACAGTTAATTTTACAAAAACAGATTAAATCCCTTATTCATCCCATAAAATAAACATCCCCAGATTTTGGTTTACCTTTTTAAGTGCTGTAGGCCGTTTTAGTTTTGCAATTTCCTTCTCTTTTCCTTTTTTTGCTTTAGAGGAAGTAATGTCCAAAGAATTAAAAGATGTCAAGCAGGGTTGGCTTTTTGTTAAAGGTTTTCGGTTAGAGTCTTTAGTGTGAAAAGAAGCTGCAGTAACCACTAAAAACAAAAAAGAAATTAGTTTTACTATAATGATCAATTTAATATACTTTCAAAGTTTCCAAAAATAAATCCACAAAAACAAGAACATCCTCTTCTTGTAGGAAAAAAAAAACAGACATCATAATATTCGGAGCAGAGTCCCTAAGAAAAACCTCCAAATTTTTAGCTTTCATAAGATAAAAAGCATAAAGCCAAAGCAATTAGCCAATCTGGAGGTCCAAAGTAGGGATAAATTAGTTCTACCTTACTGCAGCAACCTTTATGCACGGCTATTCTTTACAAGCGGTCTTCAGTCAAAGCCATTCTACCTTTGAAGTTTCAAAACTGAACCTCTTCTCATTCCTACTTAATCACCTATTCACACTTATATAAGAAACTTATGTAGCCCATCGCTCCTTTCCTTATTTTAATCTGTCAGCAAAAATGCTGATTTCCCCCCTCAGCCTACACTCTAGGTACCATATAGCAGTTCTTTTATGACTGAACAATACTCTTATTCTCCAATGACTACCTCCAACCCTTTAACATTCCTAAACCTTAAAAATGATAACCTCATTTTTTTTATTCTAGCAGAGCTTTTCTACCACTTCCCTGAAAGGATGCTATTTAACATAAATTATTAACCACAAGAAAGGAAGTGGCAGATATTCTCACTCCTGTCTAAGGCTCACCAACCACTTCTGTTCTTACTTCCATCTCAGTTCCTCTAGGATCTTGCTCTATCACTTTCCCCTTGCATTTTTCAATTTCCTCCCTAACCCTTGATTCTTTTCCCTGACCCCTCACAACAAGCCAAAAAAAAAAAAAAGGTTGTTGAGGGTGACAAAGTCTTTCCTTTGACTAACTTTCCTTCAAGCTAAGGCACCACAGCTCCTCTTTCCTTCCCTGGAAACAGTCTTTCTCCCATCATCACTTTCCAAATCATTACAATCTGGCCTTTGCCCTACTCACTCACTTGAAACTGTTATTGTAAAGATCACACATAACCTTGCAATTGCCAAATAAAATTCTTTTTTTACTCCCTTCTAATTTTCTTGGGCATTGGCCCATTATAGTTTTCCTCAAAATTCTTCCTTGCCTTCTGTGATTTCCACTTTTTTTTTTTTTTTACTCTTTTTCAATTCTATTTTTCTAGTTCTTCTTTGTTTGTCCTAAAAATTTGCACATTCCAAAGGCTCTATCCCTGAACATCTTTTCCCCAATTTTCCCTTCCTCCAACAACCTTATTTCCATAGCTTCAACAATTCTATTTGAAAGTCACTGATCTCTAACCTAAACTATTCGTTCATAACTCATGTCAAATAAGAACCACAGGACCTCTATTGCTTGCATTTTAAATCAAGGCTCCTGCCTATTCTTCCCAACAAAATTCTTCCATGATCTTTGTGTTTTACCATCATAGCTCTTTTCACCACACACTCTGTGCCAGAGTAAAGAATCATCTTTGATCTGTTTCTACATCCTACCATTGAAAAAGCCTATCAATTCCTTACAATTCTTTTTCATCACTACCGCAGTCTCATTCTTTTCTTGAACTTTCCAGTAGCATTCTTTGTAATCAACACTTCCAGTTTAAACACTGGTGACTGGTTAGAAGTTAATCTCATTTCTATCTGTCAAGAAGTCTACTCCTGGCTGGGTATGATAGCGCACACCTATATCCCAGCAACACCAGGGCCAAGGCAGGAGGATCAAAAGTTGGAGGTCAACCTGGGCAATTTAGTGAAACCCTGTCTCAATATAAAAAGGCTGGGGATATGGCTCAATGGTAGATTGCCCTTGGGCTCAATTCCTACTATCATAAAAATAAATAACAAAATAAAATAAAGTGTAAAAAAATACAGAGAGAGAATGCTATTCCTTCTTTAAGCCCAGTTCAAATATTATCTTATATGAAATGATTTATAACACCATTCCCCTATCTCCACGTTGACATACATCACTCTCTCACTCTTCCAAGGGTTTACAAAACTTTGCTGGTATCTTTCCTAAAGTGCTGCTTTTGATTAGCTGTGTATGTCTTTCTAATCTCACTAGATTAAACTTCTTGAACAAAAAAGTTTATCTTCACCATCTCTGTAATCCCAATAGTTTCTGACCGCATATTTTGCAAAGTTATTTACTATTGATTAACATTTGCTAAATGAATCAAAGTTGTAATAACTCATTTGAAATATTACAGATTAACAATCTCTTCTTCATAATATTAGTTAACATTTATTGAGTGATATAATCCAAATTCTCTAAGCTCTTTACATGCATCATCTCTTTACTTCCCAAAACAATCCTGAAGTAAGTATTATCAATACCCCCACTTTAATGTAAAGAAATTGAAGCACAGTAACTTCCCAAATAAATATGTAGAAGAGCAGGATTCAAACCCAGACAGTTTGACTTCAGAGCTCCTGCTTTTAGCTACAAGTTCATGCCTCTTCCCCAACACTGCTTTGTTCTGGAAAGACTACAGGGAGTTGTCACTGCCACTCCCCCATCTCAATAACATGTAACTCTAAAGCTTAGCACACATTCAATATTACTTTTACTAACAGTGACTCAAAGCAATGTTTTATATTGGAATGGTAACTAGCTATAGGTTTAAACATTTTGCATACAGATGACAGTTATACACTGTTATTTATCTTTTAGTCTTCTAATAAGCACCACTGGAACAGAACACATAGAATTCATTCGACCATTTAGCTTTAGTGCTTTTTATTAATGCGTTTCCCTTCCCTTTTGTCCTATTCCTCCCCTCTAAAACAAAGACTATAACAAAGAAATGAGGGAGCACATTAGAACTGCTGAGAGCTCTAAAACTGACAAAGTTTGTTAAAATAGAAATTACTGTTTCAGTAGAAAATCAGATCATTTTCGCATACACACACACAAAATTTGACCAAAACTTCTGTTTGGTATTTTAACTGGATAATATAACAGGAGAACCAAATAACTTGTGATTTTTATTCTAACCATTAAAGAAGAGAAAAATGTGGTTGGTTCAAAATGCCCAATTGACATTTTAGCAGAGATCTGAAGGACCTAAGGGAACAAACAATACTGATATCCAGGGAAGCAGCATTCTAGGAAAAGGGAACAGCAAGCCCAAAGATACTGAGCTAGAAGCATGTTGTGTATACCTGAGATGGTGAATGTGTCAGGAGAGAATGGTGATGAAGGTGAAGAGGCAAAGGGGGCAGAATGAGGCTTTATTCTAAGTGAGATGAAGCCAGATATAATCTGGATTATATCTTTAAAAGACCAGTTCTTTTAAGATAAATTGGGGGGCCCAGGCATGATGGTATACACCTGTGATCCCAGTGACTCAGGATGCTGAGGCAGGAGGATAGCAACTTTGAGGGCAACCTGGGAAACCTACCAAGACCTTTCTCAAAAGAAAAAATAAAAACGTCTTGGGATGTAGCTCAGTGGTAGAACACCACTGGGTTTAATCCCCAGTACCCAAAAGGGAAAGGGGGAGGAAGGGAGGGAGGGAGGGAGAGAAACTGAGGGATGGGTAGAGAGCAGTCAGAAACTACAATAGTATAATATAATGATGGACAGTCTCAGGATGACAGGATAAGGATCTGGTGAGTAAATTATGAATATATTTGAAGACAGAATAGACAGGATGTACTGAAGAACTTGGACTTGATATGGAAAGTGAAGAGACATGGACAATTTTGAGGATTGTGGCTTGTGCTAACTAAAATTGCATATATATAATATGTATATGTATCCATATATATATATATATATATATATATATATATATATATATACAATTTAAGTTAGATCATAAATACATGTATATACACATATATAGAAATAAATATAAATTTAGATTAATAATATTCAAAATATATTGCCAAAGCCAAATAGCAAATTACCCAGACTAATGATATAACTACCTGTATATGACAGAGGTCTGGTATTAGTAATCTGCCGTGCTTTCATTGCTGCTTGTTGTTTTTCCAGAGCAGCTAACATGTCTCCTAAATCTAGCTGCACAGGTGTTTTATTCTTTTTTCCAGCTGCTTTTGATAAAGCTTCCTGCAAAGTGAATATGAAAATATTTATTTTTTTGTTGTGGTATGAAAGTATAACAAGTTACCATTATTATATGCTTATTACTCCTATCCATCCCATTAAACCTAGAAAATAAATTATCATAATTGTTCATATAAATCACTATATACCTGTAATTTTTTTTGCTCCATACTTATTTCAGAATATTCTTGAGCTGTGGCAAGAGCTGCCGCTAACGCTTTCTTCTTCTGACTTTTTGCACGTTTAGGAACTGAAGTGGTAATGGGAATTGGAGTCTGAACTATATTGATTGGTGAGTTTTCAGGTAAATCATCCAACTATTGATAACCAGAGAAAAACATTTGTTAGTGATCTCATAAAAGTCTAATCATAAGGAAGAAATCCAGAATGAGACATGTTCTGTAACGTACGGATTTGACATCATAAAACAGAGTGAGAAAGTGGACCATTTCAGCCTGGAAAAAAGGGACAACAGCTTACTGCAATGAGTGACCCATGTCTGGATCTTTGACCTCTGAAATGAAACAAAATATCTCCAAAGTAAAATTTTTCACTAATTGAGAAAATTTCTGTACAGATTGTTACATGTTTCATTATGTAATTAATGATATTTTCTGGTCTTGTAATGAAACTGTAGATTTGAAAGAAAATATCTTTGTTTTGGCTATGTTAAAAAGAAAACATTCTGGGGCTGGAGTGGTAGAGAGACTGCCTAGCTTGTGTGAGGCACTGGGTTCAATTCTCAGCACTGCCTATAAAATAAATAAAATAAAGATCCACTGACAACTTAAAAAAAAATTCACAGGCTGGGATTGTGGCTCAGAGGTAGAGCACTTGCCTAACATGTATGAGGCACTGGGTTTAATTCTCAGCACCACATATAAATAAATAAAATAAAGGACCATTGACAACTAAAAAATATTAGATTAAAAAAAAAAAGAAAGAAAAAGAAAAGAAACATTCAGGCTGGGTATGGTGGCCCACATCAGTAATCCCAATGACTTAGGAGGCTGGGGCAGAAGGATCTGAAGTTTGAGAACAGCCTTGGCAACTTAGCAAAGGCTATAAATGTTTTAAAAATAAATAAAACAAATAAAAATGAGATGTTACTCAGGGGTAAAGCACCTTGGGTTCAATCCCTAGTACCAAAAACAAAACAAAATACAAAAAGAAACATTGAAGTTAAATACTAAACATACTGTTTTCTGTATACTACTTTGCCCATTTCTCCTTATATCTACCTTTAATATATTATTCTTTTCACATAGCCATGGTTTAAAAGATAGTCTATTTGCTTATTTTTCTAAAAAGAATCACTTACCACTTTTGAAGAAAGTTTCTGTTGAATATTCTCATCCTTTGCATTTCCATTTTCATGTAGTTCTTGAAATCCATCTTCATCCTAAAATAATTTCACATTTTTAATAAAAACAATTGAGGGCAAACTCTTAAAAAAAAACTTTTTATAGTGGCTAAGAGTAATGAAAAATGGGGAAATAATTTTCTGTATTGTACTATTGAACTACTTAAAATCAGCCTTAAAAAGGAAATCTCATTTTGTACATGCTAAATCCCACCCAAATGAATTATTAAAGCATGGGAGCATAGCCACATTATGTTCATCCTTGGATTTCTGCACCTATTTTCCATTTTGATTACTAATTACAAATTAGTAATTATAGGTATCCCAAACAGGTAGGTAATTGAAAAAATATTAAATTGGATTTTATCACATTCAGATCATTTGGAAAAGATATGAATTTTATTAATATATTCTCTATCCCACATACACAACTACAAGATTAAAAGCTTAAAATTTTTAAATTTTTCTACTCAAATTAATTCTTAATCAATATCATCTTTTATATTGAAAAATGTATATTTAATATATATTTTTACATTGAAAATATATATCTAAAGTCTTTAAATATAAGAATGCAACCAATCATAGTTTAGTGCATATTTAAAAACTGCCATATTTGTAGACACTAAAATTATTTTTCATAGAATAATTGAGATGTACTCTCAAGTACTTTGGGGAAATTACTTAAGCTTATATATCATATTTTTCATCTTTATCCTTTAACCTCAAGAATTCCAGTTTAATCTCCATCTATTAGCCTATTTTATAGAATCTATGATCCAACCAAAATGAGTTATACAAATGGATTATCAGGGATGTATGACTTAAGCAAATTATACTGATTCCTTAAAATCCATTTCAAATGTTATTCCTATCCTGCCTAAAACCCAAAGTGACTTGTGGCTACTTTCAACTCCAACCACACTCAACCAAGTATTAGGTGTTTATATTTCTGCATTCTACTAGGTGGATGGACACTCTCCATAGGAAGGTTGCCATGTACTAGTAGTACTACAGAGTACATTTTTCTTCCTTCTCTAAGACTCACCTGAATGGCAGCACAAATCAACTAGATTGAACTACTCAAATATGAAAAATCTTACAAATGGACTGAACAACAACAAAAAATTTTGAGAAAAAGTTTCATACTGGATGAAATCCAAATGAAATCAAGTTCTACTTTAATATACCATCTCAAAATGAACACACATGACAAAAATTTATAAAATAATCATTAATGAAGTTAATTAATGTAGACTAAATATATCTAACCAAGGCAAATAAAAATGAGTCAATATTTCTGGATAATTTACTATCTAATAGTAGAGTCACATGCTAAGAAATATTTACAGTACAACAAATTAATTTCTTAATGAGAAATTTTCTATAACAGTTTATGTATAGATTTTGGAAAAAAATACCTCAAAATATAAAGACTCAGAATTTGGGTCACTTCTATGGGACTGACTAGAGTTTAAATGCTTATTATCTTGTCTCTTTTGCAAATTCTGTCTTCTTTCTGAGGAAGTACTGTGGCCTCGACATCTGAATCCAACCTTAAATAAACCCCGGAGGGAAAGAGAAAATATTATTTTTAAGTAAATATTTTATTGAAATATAACATCTTACAGAAAAATATACAAAAGTGTACAATGCAATAAATGTTCAAAGTGCATAATTTATTTTAAAAAGTTGAAAATTTCTGACAAATAAGGTAATTAAAAGGAAAATATAAAAATGTGACAATTAACGATCATTACCTTTCCTTTTCCTGTACATGAATATTTATTTATATCAGCTTTATTTACAAGAGCCAATAACTGAGAATAAACCAGATGTTCTTTAGTGAGTGAACAGTTAATCTAACTATGGTATATCCACACTAAAGTACAGTTGGTCAGTAGTCAGCCATAAGAGTATGAACTACTGACAAGCCCAACATGATGGATCTCCAGAAAACCAGATGAGTGAAAAAAACCAATCCCAAAGGATTATACAAGTACAATCATAAAACATTCTTTTGAACCCGAAGTGCTTAACCACTGAACTACATCCCCCAACCCTTCTTATTTTTTATCTTGAGACAGGGTTTCACTAAGTTGCTTAGGCTGGCCTTGAACTTGTGATTCTTCCACCTTGCCTCCAAACTGCTGGGATTATAGACATGCACCACCATGCCCATCCATAAAACATTCTTAAAACAAAATAACAGAAAGTGAGATCCTGTGATGGATCACTTCTATAACTTAAATGTTCAATGTTAACATCCAGGTGATGATACTGCACTACAGTTTTGCAAGATGTTATTACCACTTCAGGAGACTGCACATTACTTTTTTTCCTTTTTTGGGGGGGTGGGGGTACTGGGGATTGAACTCAGGGGCAGCCAACCACTGAGCCGTATCCCCAGCACTATTTTGTATATTTTTATTTAGAGACAGTGTCTCACTGAGTTGCTTAATTCCTTGCCGTTGCTGAGGCTGGCTTTGAACTCAAGATCCTCTTGTCTCAGTCCCCTGAGCCACTGGAATTACAGGTGTGCTCCACCACACCCAGCCTTTTCTTTTTTTAATATTTTTTTTAGTTATACATGGACACAATATCTTTATTTTGTTTATTTTTATGTGGTGCTGAGGATCAAACCCAATGCCTTACATATGCATGATTCCCAGTTTCTATCAACAAAACTCTTTCTTAGAACTGACAGAAAGTATTTAGATATCATGAGGTTATTGGAATACTTGCATATTAGGGTCACATGAACTTTGTTGGTTCCATTAGTTTGGGGGTTTTAATTTTTTAATATTTATTTTTTAGTTATAGGTGAACAAATATCTTTATTTTATAGAAAAATGCTACATCACAAGGTAGTTCATTCTCCCCGAATTTATAGATTAACATAGAAGCTGATGGAATAGAAGAGAAAAGACCAGAGTAGATTCCAATACATGTGGGAATTTAATAGGTGACAAACAGCGGTCTCATATCTCTGAAAAAGATGAATCTTTCAATAAATGGTGTTGGCAGATTTGGGTGCTACCAGAAAAATACAAAATAGGATCCATATTTCACACCATATATGTGGAAAAACTCCAAGTAGAATAAAGCTTTCTGTATCTTTTTTCTTCCCAGTATTGGAGATGGCACCCAAAGCCTTACACACACTAAATAAGTACTCTACTATTGAGCTACATCTCCAGCCTCACCCCCTTTTTTTAATTTTTATTTTTGAAACAGAGTCTTGCTAAATTGTCCAGACTGCCTCCCAATTTTCAATCATCCTGTCTTAGCCTTCCAGTAGCTGGGATCAGGTGTGCCACCCGGCCTGGCTAGCTTTAAATGTAAGAAAATGAGACACTCAACAACCTAGAGAAAAAACAGGCAAATTCCTTTATAACCCTGGTGTTAGGACAAGTTGTTTTCAGTTCATTTAAAACTCAGGAGCCTGCCAGGCATGGTGGTACACACTGTAATCCCAGACACTTGGGAGGCTAAGGCAGGAGAATGGCAAGTTTGAGCCAGCCTCAGTAACTTTGTAAGACTTTTTCTTAAAATAAAAAGAATTGGGAATGTAGCTCAGTGGCAGAGTATCCCTGGGTTTGAAGCCTAGTACATCAAAAATAAATAAATAAATAAATAAATACTCAGAAGCCATTAAAAAAAAAGAAGACTAAAAAGTCAATTTATAAAACTAACTTTCTTAATGTTTTTTAAAATATAAACTTGTGCATGGCAGTAATAATGAGCAAAGTAAAAAATAAAGATTTAAACCTAATTAAAAACCTTTAATTACAGATTAAAGGCTCTTAGAAACCTTAATAATTTGAAAAAATAAACCTTGATCAAATGTATTTTAAAATGTACCCCTAAAAGGGAAAAGAAGTAGATAACATTCAAAAAATATACATGATCAGATAAGTTCACAGAAAGAGAAATTCAAATGGCCTTTTAGCACCTGGAAAGATGCTTAACTACATTAAGATAAAATTTCTACCTAATTGGCATGCTAACTGGTTTGGAAAATTGTTTGTCCCCCCCACCCCCAAAGGTTTGTGTTGGGAGCTTGGTTCTCAGAGTGACAATACTGGGAGGCCTAGAGGAAGGTCCATAGGTCACTGAGGGAGCTGCTCTTATGAATACTGGTCTCCTTAAAGTGAGTTCTCACAATAGAAAGTTGTTATAAAAGCCTTACCCCTCCACCAGCAACAACCTTGACCCCATCTCTCTCTAGCTTTCTATATTGGGATGTGATTCCTTTCTCCTATACATGAATTCCCTCAACAGATTCTTTCCAGGTTGTTTGGACTTTCAGCCTCCAAAATTATGAACTAAATAAGCTTCTTTTCTCTATAAAATAGTCTGTCTCAGGTATTTTGTTCCAGTAACAAATAGCTGACAAATACATGGCATAAATCCAAAATACTGAAAACATTATTTCTAAAACTATATGGAAACAGGCCCTCTTCAAGGTTGTTGAGAAAGCAAATTGGTATGATCAGGTGATATTTACCAAAACAACAGATGAATTTACCTTTTAACCAGCAGTTCCTTATCTAGGAATTGATTCTATTGGTACACACATTTCTAAATGACATTGTATCAAGTTCATAACAGCAATAGTTAAAAAACAACTCAAGTGCCTATGAACAGAACTACAGAAATCAACAAGGGTATATGAATACAGTATTAGGAATTTTTTTAAAAAAATTAAAAGCAAGGAAGCCCACTATGTAGTAATATGGAAATGATAAAAATCTCTCCAAGATATATTACTGAGCACAGAAAAGAGAGGGCATGCTATCTTTTGTGTAAGAAAGGGGCAAAGCCTAAGTTTCATATGCATGTACTTACAATGTATACGTATATACTTACAAGTACTTGTATATACTTATAATGATAAGAAAAAACTCTGGAAGTATATAAAAAATGAATCAAGGTGAAACAGATACAGGTGAGGACAAAAGACAAGGAGAAACAGTTGAAAATGAGATATTTCATTGTACAATCTTTTTCATCTTCTTTATTTATCAACTTGATCATAAAGCCACTTTAAAAGATATACATTTTTAGATCCTTTCCGTAAGTTTTTTTTTTTGGGGGGGGGTGTGGGGAGGGTACCAGGAATTGAACTCAGGAGCACTCAACTACTGAGCCACATCCCCAGCCCTATTTTGTATTTTTTATTTAGAGATAGGGTCTCACTGAGTTGCTTTGTGCCTCACAATTGCTGAGGCTGGATCTGAACTGAACTAGAAATCCTCCTGCCTCAGTCTCCCAAGTTGCTGGGATTACAGGTACACTCCACTGCGCCCAGCTCCTTTCCATAATTTAAAATTGAATCTACACTAAGTACACAAATGAAAGATATTTAAAATTATAATTAAAAAGCATGGTACAAGTACAAAAATCAATAAATGGAATAAACAGATGAGAAACAGCACCTAAGATATAAGAAGTCAGTATATTAAGCTAGTACCATGATGCACACCTGTAATCCCAGTGACATGGGAAACTGAGACAGGAGGATTACAAGTTCAAAGCCAGTCTCAGCAACTTAGCAAGACTTTGTCTCAAAATAAAAAGTACATAAAGGGGTGGGGTTGTGGCTCAGTGGTACAGCATTCCTGTGTTCAGTTCCTGGTACCAGGAAGGAAAAAAGAAGTTATCATATTACTATAATGGAAGCACAAACTACAGGGGAAAATGTGTTATAAAGTTAAGACGACTGGTTAACTACTTTGAAAATTTACATCAGTATGTTTACCAAACATCAAGATAAATCTCAGATAAAAATGTCTTGAAACAGAAAGTACAGATATTTATTTGACTTCTAAAAGACTGTGAAAGCCTATACACAATCAGAAATTGCAAAAGGGGAAAATATTTTGACTTAGAAAAGATTCTACATCTCAAAAAATCAAACTTAATATAAACCTAGGAAAAGCACATAACAAAACAGCAAGTAAAAAGAAAACACATTTTTAACATCTGGTTCAGTTCTTTAGGAATGAAGAGACACACAAAATAAACAAAGTTAACAATACCATGTGTATTTGCTTAATTTCCTTTTTTTGTTCTTTTACCATTTCTCAACAGTTGAGACAGAGATAAAATGTTTTTTCATTTCGGGATTATTTCTACTCCTGTGAGCTACTGATACCAAAAATAACAGTGCTACAAACTTGGCAAGATTAGCAGTCTGCATCAACAAAAAATTTCCTCACATAAACAAACATTTTGTAGATTTTATCTAATCTATATAAACAAATGTTTTAGCTTTTTTGTTTTTGTTTTGTTTTGTGTGGTACTAAGGATTGAACCCAGGGCCTTGTGCAAGGACTCTGTAGTTCTTCTGTTTTTAATCGAATAAAGCTAAAGAGCCTCACAAACCTGCAATGAGCAAGGCATTTTTGCAATAACCACAGAGAAGAGGACATTATTCTGCCTGTTTTCCTGACAGCCTAATTAATGTTAAGGTATATCTGAAGTACTTCATTTCAGGGATGCAAAGAATAGGCAAGTGGTTGGCATATTTAATCCACTAGAAACTTGCCCCTTACTTTGATCCATCTGCACATCTACTTATATGATGGTTTAAATCCTTAACTTAGGGAATCCAGGAAAGCTGTCTAAAAACAAAAAGGATAAACAGCAACCCATAAACAACTTCCTAATTTCATAGCCAACCAATGTAAGTTACTGGAAATCTGTGGTAGTCTATAGCACATTCTGCTATATTGCAGCTTAATCTTGCTCTTCAAGACCTTCAGGAAGCAACCCAGTCTATAGCTTCTCCCTTATGGCACAATGCAGCAATCACTATGGCAATGCCATATACAGAAGGGTGTTAACAGTCAAACATACACATGAACAAAGTTCCAGTCCTTATATTCAAAGAAGATTTAAGACATAAAATGTTTTTAACATATTAACATGGATAGGAAAAATCATGGCAGATAAAACAGTATTGGAGGGCATCCTTTTTTAAATTATGAAATATTCAACAATACAGAAAAGTAGAAAAATGGTACAATATATACTCATATACTCACTACATTCATTCAACATTTTATCGTTTTGTTTTATTATTTAAGTAAGTCTTATTGGCTAAGCCACTTTAAAGTTATAGATATTATAATAGTTTACTTCTAAATAACTTACTATGCATCTTCAAAAATTAAGTATACTGTCCTTCATAATCACTACACCATTATTAAAACAAATGGAAAAGAATTCACCTCACAACCAAATTTCTCCAAACTAATTCAAATTACCTGTGAATTATTTCTTTGTTCTGTCTGCCTTCCACCTCTGGAAAACGTCTGATTTTTTTCCATCCAGGGTTTTTTCTGAGTTGCCTGGCAAGTTACATTGGACCAATTTACACCACCTGCAACAAATATTTAATGATATGATTTGCTTATAAAAGAAACCAAAATCTAAATTGCCCCCTAACTTCACACACTGAAATCCAGGCAATATAAATGTAACACTGAAAATTTTTCTATAAACTTTAAGTGGTATTCCAGTAACCCAAATGTCATCTTGCAGAATATCTCCAGCTGACATTTTCCCAATTCTTTTGGGCCAAACTATGCTTTCAAATTAATCTAAATATCTGAAAGATTTATAGTTGTTTTTGTTTTTTCTGGCATCAAGAATCTTCATGTTTGAAAACTTTGACAGGGACAAAGAAGAAAATATAGCAAAAACAATATTCAGAAATGAGTACCTGCACATACAGATGATTCCATGTGCTAAAAAAAGGAAACAAAAAAGGGAATTATTTTCTCCTTAATAGTGGAGATTATACATTTTGCAATACATTTCACAGTTTACTCCAGTTAGAAGCATACTTATTACAATTTTAGAATACTGTTCTATAAATTTTTATTACTAATAAAATATACAAATACATTTTTAACATCTCACTACTATAGAAATTGCTAATGAAAACAGATACTTAAGCTTTACTAAAGGACACAAAATAATAGTGACGTCGATGATTGATAAATCAAGGCAATGTTACGTACATTTATGGTCCCAGAATCGGGATTTCTCAAAGCCCCTGCTGCAGGCTGGTTGTTGTTGTGTTTGGGACTGCAGTAACCACTATCACTGTCAATGTCGGCTTCACTAGCCCCCTGTTCACTAGAGGATTCAGCAGTGGGGTGGGAAGCTCTTCTCCTCCTGCCTTTGGACTTCCAAAGCATTGTGGCAGTACTTTCTGAGAGAGACTTGTTAGCGATATCTGATGGAAAATCTACAAGGCAAGGAAAGTGGGACAACTCTTTGTGATGACTGAATAAATTCCCATTAAATTGTCAATAAGTTTTAAGAAAATAAAAATGAGAAATAGGTTGGCCTGGAACTTGTGATCCTCTTGAGATCTTGTGATCTCCTGAGAAGCTGGGACTATAGACATGTGTCACTGCAAATGGCTCTTTCGTTCAATTTAAAAAAAAATTAAAATTCTTCATTTTAGTAATAGTTCTCTTCCTACAGTCATAAAGATCTGCCTGTATTTTCTTCTACCATTAGTTTTCTCACTTAAATCATTAATCTACCTGGAAGAGATCTGGGAGGGATATAAATTAGAGATCTGCAAAGCGATCTCTGTTGTTTTCCACATATGTATTTCCACATATACGTGGGGTTCATTTCTGAGCTCTTTTTTTTTTTGTAAATTCTTGTACACTACACTGATAATACATATCTACAGAAATTAAAATGATATTTTAAGTCTTTTATATCTAGAGAAAAGTTGTTTTCCAGGTATATCTTGCCTCTTAGACCACTGTCCTTTATTTTAGAATTAGTTTGTCCAGTTCCGCAAAATTTCCTGCTGGAATATTTACTAGAACTGCACTGACTCTACAGACTAATTATGAGAAAAATGACATTTGCAATATCAAATCATTCTTCATGAATAGGATATTTAGTTTTCTTTTTTAAAAGATTTTATAATAAAGCCTTATAGTTTCTGCATACATGTCTCATGCATCTCTGAAGATTTATTCCCAGAAACACTATATTTTTCTTGCTATTATAAGTGATATTTTTTCTTGAGTTTTATTTGTTGGTGGCATATTGAAATGCATTTAACTTTTGTATATATTTATCCATCTTATTAAACTTTTCCCAGATAATACAAGCATGTATTCAAAAGTGTATATTTGTTATAACTATAATGCCATTTTCCCATCAAATTATAATATTTAATTATCTTATTGATACCAATTAATGCTCAGAAATTAAAAACTAAAGAATAAAAATGTTAACAGATGCCTTTATCTTCTCATTTTCAAATTTTTAAGCTTCAAAAGGTTGCCATTATGGTGACTAAGTGAGCAAACTAAAGAAGCAATAACAATTGTTTTTTTAAAAGCCTTCCCAGAGTTGAAAGGATGTAGAAATGGATCACTATGACTAGAACAACTAATACAGAAAGCTTCAGGATACATTACCCAATAATTCTTTTCCTTGGCAACTCAAAGCATTTGTTGGAGTCTGTTAATCAATCTTACAGCTTTATGCCCTACAAACCCTTCAACTATACTATAACAATCCCCAGAACTATACTTTTAAACTATCCCCAGATTTTTTCTCTGCTAAGGGTTCTAAGTAATTTTAAAAGGATATTATGAACAGATAACTAATTTAAAAAAAAATGCATAACCCAAATGAAAAAAAAAAGTAAGCCATTTTATTCATTTCAATCAGAGACTACAAAGAGATAAAAAAGTAACTGGAAGGTGGAAGGTAGGGATATATCTCAGTGGTAAAGCACTTGCCTCCCATCCACAATCCCCAGTGTTCTCACACAAACACACACAGAAAAAGAAAGAAAGAAAAAGCAAAAAAAAAAAAAAACTACTGTGCCTTGAACAGAACTAATTCTTTCTTGGCCTTGGATCCTTAACAGGATTTCTTTTTTTTTTTTTTTCTTGTTTTTACCAGTGTCAATGACAATGGGTAAAAAAGAGATACATATCTACTCTATAGACAATAGGCTGAGCTCAGAGACACAAACTAGAATTTCATGATATAAACTGGAAAATAAGAACATTACAAGATATTAATTCTGAGTTGGATTCAGTGGCACATCTGTAATCCCAACAAATTTGAGAGGCTGAGGCAGAAGGATCATAAGTTCAAGGCCAGTCTCACCAACTTAATAAGACCCTGTCTCAAAATTAAAAAGGACTGGGGATGTAAATGTAGCAAAGTGGTACAGCACCCCAGATTGAATCCCTAGTATTGGGGGGGGGGGAGAGGATATTAATTCTTATCTATTGTTAGGATAAAGCATTTTTATTTAATGCTTACACAGTACTTTAAAAATTTTTCAACTAATTAGTTTAAAAATTTGACTAGAATATTTACTTTTTGATAAAATACAAGTGTCATGCATAGATTTGGTCCAGATCTGTGCTTAAAGATGGCACAGAAAACTTGACATAAAGATGTTACAGGAAGTTAGGATGTTTTATGAAGAGCTTTAATCCCAGTTATAAAAACATATACAATTTTGATTTCTAACAAAATGAATTTCTTGAATTTCTCCAGGACCTGCAAAATCCCATCTCTGAACTGTTCCTCTACTACAAGACAAGGGAGGGGAAAGGGAAACTTAAGCCCTGTTCAAAAATGTACATAAGCCAGCAAGTAGTTTAAAGAATGTTAAGAACTTGGATTGTTTTAGTGTCCTATAGACTCTCACAAAGTGGTAGGACAAATGGAAGGATGAAAGTCTAGAACCCTGAAGAAAGTATAGTCCACAATTAAAAAGTCCATGCATGAAAGCAGAAAACTCAGTGATGTGTAGAACCCCTGCCTTACCGGTTTGCTGTGAGGCATCTACCAGAAGCACAATTTTTGATCTATTATCAGGACCTGCTGCATTTGTTTCTTTCTGAGTAGCTACATTTTTCACCAGCGGCCTTTTGCTTTTTATGTGCTGTTGTAAAAGCTGTTGCTGATTTAAGTCAAAAAAGAAAGAAAGAAAAAAGAAACCTATTCAATTTACTAAACATTATAGAATACACATCCATTATAAAACACATCTAAATGTATCTGACAAATTAGTGGCTCTGAACCCACGAGGAAAGGTTACTCTACTAGGTTTTCATGAAATTATCTGCTATTAAGCATAATTGGCCAAAATAATTTACTTTATACACATTTACATACTATTTTTCAAATAACTATTAATACTACTCTATTAGTTCATTTTTTATTTTTAATAAAAAATGTATATGTAACTGTTACTTGAATTTTTCATTTCCTCAATCAACAATAAATAATAAGGGTATAAATCATGTCATACAAAGGGTCATAAATTTTTACTTTAAAGGGCAAGAAAAAGCATGGTAACTTACTCCAAGGCTAAATTTGAGTTTCATGATAGCAATGATGTGCAAAAAATTCTACTTTGGAGTTCAAAAAGAAAACATTAAAAAGCTAATCCCTTTTTTCACTTTTTAAAGTTTGAGCATTTATTGTTTAATAGCAATTTACACAATAGAATTCTGAATTTAACTTCTTTAACTACCCAAGCTGAACCACTGGGAATGCATTTTGAGAAATCGTACTCTTTCAACATCTGGAAATTATATACTATTATCTTGTTTTCAATACTTATTTCTTTTCATTCTCAGAGGTTCCAAAAGGATTTCCCTTGGCCCAAACTGCTTCCATGAACAAAGACAAAAAGCTTTTCAAAGTAACCTCTGCTGATTGTTTGTTTTTTAATTTGTAAAAATTATGGCAGGAAGCAGCAAAGACTTCACTGAAGAAGCTGGGCTAAGGGAATCTAAGAAAAGCAACAACTCCTTGATGGTAATACTCACAAGATGTGTTGTCCATCAGCTGTGTTGCTGACTAGAAAGAGATTTTTCTTATTATTAGTTTTTTAGTTTTCATATTTAAGACCTCAACAGGAAAGCTGCCTAGAATAAACCTTAATTCTCTTGTAGTTTCAAAGCCTTCATTTTTTTTTAACTTAATCAAATGGCTGGTCCTGAATTAAAGTGGTTTCACATATTTCTTTCATTTTCTTCAGTCCTAGGATATCCTTTGTTCATATAATAGCAAAACACCTCTTAAATAACAAAGTGTTATTTCTACTAAAAATTCACAGGATAGAAACAATGAAGTTGAAGGAATCTAATGAATCATCAATGTTCTTTTCTAATGTCTCCTGATGTCTAAAGATTAGAATATCCTGAACTGCATTAGCCATTCAACACTGTAAGTACAAGATACATTTATTATTATTGATATCACTATGTAATTTTTATCACTAAATTAAAATAATTGGGAAATAACTGTGCATTATGTTTACATAAAACTCTGAGGGAACATGAAGATAACTATAAGTCTAAAAAACAATTATCACAGGAGAAATAAATTTTTAAACCATGAACCTTTTACATTTTATACTAGTGAATGAAATGTTAATTTCATTAATTCAGCATTAAAGGACAATCAATCCAAGTAACAAATTACTTATACTAGTATTAACAGCCCAAATATCAAATTTAAAAGCCAAAGACAGTCACTTACTTTTGGTACTACTGGCCCTCTGTTACTGTTTCTGCTTCGATGACTGGATAATGGGAAGACCTGTCCAAGCTGATTTGGACGCTCGGTGCATTCTGTGGTGATAGCATTTACAGTATTTGCGGCCTGAAAGGTGTTGGAGTAAGGTGTAGGAAAAGGATGATAGAAACCCATAACTTGGGCGCAGGGTGCTGGCATCAGTTGATAATATGTATACTCTGTAGAAACAGGTGGCTGAGCAGATATAATGGGGTAGGCAAGGTATGGTCCAGTAGGGTTTGGGTTGGGCTGCTGCCATCGTATATCATTATTATATAAAGGAAATTGCCTGCAAAACCAAATCAAAAAGGAACAAATCTATTGACAAGTATAAAGGTAATGCTAAAGCAAATCTTTCATCTCTTTTTTAATAAAAGAAAAAAATGTGGCTTCACAATAATTCTGAGAAAGAGGACAAATCATATAAATTCCTTTGCTATAAATAGAAATCATCATGTACCTATAACAATTTAAATGACAGTAGAAAGGAATCCATGCTGATAGTGTTATGACATTCCACATACCATTATTATTTGTACCTCTGCCCTCAACCCTGTCAAGACATTTCTGCTAAAAGTTAAACATCCAGCTACTGGGTCTGTAAACAATGTCAGTCCAAAGTTCCTGTCCAGTGCTAACAACTGTGACAGTCTTCAGCAAGATGCAGAGTAAGGTGATCATTGTGTAAGGTGATCATTACATGGGATGATTTTCTCCACCTCTCATTCTTCATGTCCATTTAGGGCTTCCAACTCCACTCCTATATTCCCCTAACTTCTTGGTTAAGTCCAGGTCTTCCTGGCTTTTCTCCCTATCGACAGAAGCAGGCTCCAGGTACAAAAAAGAGAAGAGGCAAAACTCTCCATTGACATCTTATCCTCAAAATTAGAGCTTCTTGTAGAGCAGTTGTTATAAACAACCAGCAAGAATTCTTCCTGTCTCAACAGCCCCCTGGCACTGTGGATGAATGAGGAATCCTTGAGAGTGGAGAATTGAAACAAGCTTTTCCTCACTCACTACTGTCATGGCAAAGAAAAATAGAAAAATGTTCACTACCATAATTCTAAAAATATTTAAAAATAATATGCTGGCTGGCTTACTCATGAATTCTCAGATTACTTGCTAAGACAAGAAAAGAAAACCAGTTAAATTTATCATACTGTATACAACCATTTTGTCAAACAGAAAAATATTACTGGTTTACAAAATCAACTCACACATTTTTCAGTAGGTCAAAGATTTTTAATATAATGCTAATTTTAATCAATAGTGATCCTTTAGTGTCTACTATTTGTCCAACCCTCAAGATTTTTTATTAAGAATCTCAGGATATTAACATGAACATTTAATATCTGAAAAGGTAGTTGAGTGGCCTCATATATCATACATCCAGAATTTCTCAAAACATTGTGCATTGGCACACTAGTGTGCCACAATGTGTTATAGATGTGTGGAAATATTGATTGCTTCAGCTCTCAAGGAAAGCTAGGCAGGGCCCATAGCCACCAGTTGCCTCATGCATTTATCCCACTGTGCTGGGGAAATACAGTTTTCTGTGTGTAATATAACTTGAAAAAGACTAAACGTACTTCTTTACAGCAATAAAATGAACTGAAGTTCCAATGAAGTGCCAAACACCATCACAGAAGGGCTAGCAAGGATATCATGACTACAAATTATATCCTAACTACTACTGTCTGAATTGCAGGCATTTTGCTAAACCATCCTGTGACTACAGCACAAACACTAAGTTTAAACCAAAATCAGAGTCTAGAAATATTTGCTAACTAACCATGAAAACTTGTATTTGCCAGTTTATGAGATTAGATACCTAATCTCAAAAAGAGATTTCTCAATATTGCATTCCTCCCTCTGGGGAAATTTATTTCAAATAAATTTCAATGACTTAATAGAGGGAACATATCAAAAAAACTCCATTTTCTCACAGAAAGAATGAGAAAATAACTCATGTTAACAATTTTCAAAATTTCTACATCATTTGGCTTTATTTATTCCTCTTAAAAATAAACAAAGGATTAATGTCTAAAAGTTACAAAAGAAAACTGAGTATGTTTTGCCAAGTTCTAGACCCCAACCCACACAGGAAACAATACAGAAAATAAATAAGTTACCTATTGGACTGATTTTCCTGAACAAATGGATAACATGTAATCAAGTAGCTGGGAATTGGAGTTGGTTCTACACCAGAAACACTTCCATTATCATTTGGGAGAGCCATAGGGATCATAAATGTATCAGGATTCTTCTTCTGGGGAATAAACGGTTCTACCTCAGCTGAAAGCTTGACATTCTTCAAAGAAAAGGTAGAATACATCATTAACAAATAAGCAAACAACTTAATAAAAATTCACAATTTAACAACAGAACAATCCCTCTTTAAAAACATTAATCAGAAAAGAACAGCAATGTCAATTTAAAATAACCGAATAATGATAAAGTTATTTAGACAAAGTGATCAATAAAATAAGGAAAAATTTATCATAGGTTACTACATTTCAATGAAATAATTTCTTACATAACTGGAGCCGTTAATCAAGAATGAAAGGAAGTCATACTTCAGTATCAAAAAACAAAGCTAACAGTAAGAAATTTTAAACTCTTCGGACAACATGGTTTTAACTAATTTTGCTTGAAGAAAGAAATCATTAAACAGTTCTGAATATAATTATATTTGTTTCAATAGTCTAAAACATATTTCTATCCATTTCAGGAAATTATATATTAGTATCCTTAAATTAAAAGGTAGGAAAATGTCTAAGATGAAGCAAACAAAAGAAACCTTAACACAAGGGGAAAAATTCCTCGTTCATAGTTAAGTGGGGAAAAAATGAGAACAACTTCAGTTTCTCAGTAGACATCTGAGCAAACTATACAATGTACTCCATTTTAGTTTCCTTTCTACTTTTTTATAAATCTATAGAGAAATTAAAAACATAAAATATAAATTACAGTATTTAGGGATGCACATATGAATGACAAAACTATAAGGAAGAGTAAATAAGATCCATAGATGTCAGGACTGGAACTACTCTTAGGAAAGAGGGAGCTAGAGAGCTTTTGGGGTGTCTAGCAAAGTTCTGTACCTTGACTGGGGTGAAACTTACAAAGTGTTTACCTTACAATGATTTATTAAGCTGTATGGAGTTTTAAGTAGTCATATAAGGGTTTTAAGTAGTTTTCTGCAGGAAATTTTTAACAAATTTAAAATTTTAAATTATAAGAATGTTAAAAACAAAGTAAATACTAGAAAGATATTAAATAATTTTTAGTGAAACAAGTTAGTGAAATACAAGCATTTTAACCACTTAAAATAATTAAAAGCAATGCCATAAGCAGAACTTTTCCCCAATAAACTCACTAGGGTGATATTAGAAGCACCCACCAAAGCACAATTCTCATTTTTCACAAAAGTAGTTAGTAATAAATCCATGAAAACTTAAGACAAGTCTTGATATGCTTAGTATGTAGCCTTTGTTCAGAAAAATTAAATCATCTATACAGAAACCAGTTTCTGTTCTAAGCACAATTCTAGATACTAGAGACCATTCTGTATGTAGAAATGCTTGTAGAAAAAGGGGGATAGAAAGAAGAGACAGAAATCTGAATAATATAGCAGTATTGATTCAATATCTTTCCTCCCCACCTGATATAACTTTAAAGTCTATATTTCTACTATTAACCAAACCTGAAGTAGTTACAGTCATAACAAATATTTGTGAGATTAAGTTGGCTCCTTGTGTTTTAACATAAGACAAAAAACACCTTCTAATGCTAATAAATTAGTAATTCTTACTGTGATATTCATTAGAACTCAAGATTTATTTGCATAGAGTATACTATATCAAACTAATAAGTGTTTCCCCAATTTGGGAAGAAGATTGACTTCCAATAATGATGCACAGATAATGAAAACTTGCTATATGAAATTTACACATATGCAAAAAAAGGAAGAAATTTAATTCACATTTTTAACTATATTAAAAATGTAATTTTTACAGGCTTGGGTTGTGGCTCAGAGGTAGAGCACTCACCTAGTATGCGTGAGGTACTGGGTTCAATCCTCAGCACCACATAAAAATAAAATATTGTGTCCACCTATAACTAAAAAAAAGTTTTAAAAAATGTAATTTTTAGGATTTCTTATAAAAATCAAAAAGTTCTTTTTAACATATGAAAACTCTCTCAATAGTTTTATAAATCTGGACTAGTATCTGTACTATATTCATTTTTTAAAGCAAGGGGAATGTGAGTACACCAAATAATCTGAAGTGAAAAAAAACCCATAGAAACAAAATGAATTTTTAAATAACATTTTTCCTGGGCCCTTTTCCCCAAAATATCCCCAATTTATCAATTACTTTGGTAGCAACAAATTCAAAAAGTGAAATGCGTAATTTATAACTAATGTCTGTACATATACACAGCATAAATCTTTAAAGTTTGTACTGGTTTTTGTTCTAAGGACAATTCTAGATACTAGTGTTCAGCAATAAAACAAACACTGAAATGACCCTTTGTTTTTAGCAAAAGAGAGAGAGCGTGTGTGGAGAGAGAGAGAAGCTGCTATAGTCAACAGCTGCACAAAAACAGAAGATGTCACTAGTAGGAACAGACTGACAAACTTTCTCCTATAGTTATAGCTCTGTATGGTCTCAAAAGTTGTTTATTGTGACTTTGAGGCCTTTAGTATTTATAAAACATCAAAATGCACCATCTGTTATTCTCAGACCTGAAGAGCAATAGTAACATACCAAATGAGTCTTAAAATTCCATATAATAAAACCCATTTAGATAATGTTAGGTAAACAGATTCTGGTAATATTTTGACATTAGAACAAATGGAGAAAAAATGTTTTGCATAGTAGTCAGAAAAATGTTTTAAAAATATAAGACAAGTTACTCAGTTTGAATTTCCATGTTTAGTATCTACTTTTGCCATGAACTATTTATTCTCTTAGGGATCAGAAATGTTATATCAGGGAGTTCTTTAAAGAAAAGAAAATATAAATATGGCATAAGTCTAAACTACACTGAATACAGTCTAGTCATTATTGTACTACTAGCTTGCTTCAACTATCTACATGGTAAAATTATCTTTATCTTTCAGAAATTTCCAAATTAATAAAAAATTAAAGTATTTTCAGACACCTATCTTTGAACACATATTTAAGCAGTTTCACTTATTTTTAGTTTTGTATATATGTAAGCAAATGTCAATAAATAAAATGTCTTTGATGTGAATCTAAAAATCCGATAAATTTTTTTAGAACATTAAACTATAAAAACCTTGCTTAGAAGAGATTATTAGACAAATGCACTCTGATCACCAAGAGATTATATAATTCAACAGATATGCATTGACCACATGTTCTGGAAAGAGAACTGCACTAGAGCAGTTTAAGGGAAATGGGCAAACATTACTAAGAAACACACATCAGCAGACAATGCATACTAAACTTCTCAGAGACAGAACCTCCAAGAGAATGCAAATAATTTTCCCAGATTAAGCAACAGAAAAAAGACACCCACTTAAAACTGAAGTAGAACATAATGCGACACTCTCCCACAGCGAAACTTCAGAATATGTACCACACACCCACAGAAAAAATATGATCATGGAAACCCTCCATATTCTATGTTAAGGTAAAAACATCAAATGTTAAAATATTTTATATCCCATACACAAAGATAAAATAAATGTCTTCTGAAGGAAAAAGAATTAATGTTTAAGAGATACCTGTTGGTTATGTTTTATGATTGCATTGGCTCATACTGAAAGTAAATCACTTGCCAAACCATCGTGCAGTTTGTCAAGACTTCAGAAAATACTGAGGAAAAAAAATCAAAGTATTTAACAGACTGCTCATTTGCATTCTTATTCACGTTTTTGCCCTTTTCCTTAACAGAGCAAATCTAATCCTGTTAAAATTTGATGGTACCCTTCTAACAACCAGCTTTCTAGATTTAATATTAGTTTTTAGATTATCTAATTTATTAATTTGTTTTTATATTTATCATCTTCTCTTGTTTTAATGGGTCTTTCCTTCTAATTTCTTGCCATGGATGGATAATTTCTATCTTCCTTTTAAACTGTTTAACAATGAAAGCATTTTATGACTATGCATTTGCCTCAGAGTATAGCTTCATCCATGTCTACAGGTTTTAATATATATATTTCATATATATATTAAATATTTTCTTTTAGTTGTAGATGGACACAATACCTTTATTTGTTTTTATTTTTATGTGGTGCCGGGGATCAAACCCAATGCCTCATGCATGCTAGGCAAGTGCTCTACCACTGAGCCACAACCCCAGCCCCCATTCTATATTTTTATTTCCTCTCTGACCTAAGACTTGAAAATGTCTTTTTAAATTTAAAAACAGGTATTTTCTCTAAATGAGCATGTATTCACTTATCTACTTTCTGATCATAAAAGTTTTGTGTTGGTTTTTTTTTTTTTTTTTTGGGGGGGGGGACCAGGGATTTAACTGATGTCACCAGTGCTTTTTAGTTTTTATTTTGAGGGTCTCACTAAGTTGCTTAGAGCCCCATTAAGTTGCTAAGGCTGGTCTTGAACTTGCAATCCTCCTGTCTCAGTCTAACCAGTTGCTGAGATTACAGGTATGCACCAACACCC
Organism: Marmota flaviventris; assembly: GCF_047511675.1. Lineage (NCBI taxonomy): Eukaryota > Metazoa > Chordata > Mammalia > Rodentia > Sciuridae > Marmota > Marmota flaviventris. Next base: position 96,909,960 of record NC_092499.1, read on the forward strand.
AGCTAGTATTTTTTAAATCTATTAAGATAGGTCAATTATTTATACCTATCTACCCATATATACCCATATACAGTGTTTAAGTATTACTGAATAATAGCATTTTATAGTAACTTAGTTATTTAATACTGAGGATTAAATCCAGAAGAGTTTTACAACTGAGCTACATCCTAAGCTACGTCCCTAGTCCTTTCTATTTATTTTGAGACAGGGTCTTGCTTGTTTGAGCTGGCCTCAAACTTGGAATACTTCACAGTCTCGGTCTCTGGAGGTGCAGGTATTACAGGCATGGGCCACCATGCTCTGTAGTAACTTACTTAGAATACAGTATCTCTCAATAACCTAGGGGATTTGTTCCAAGATCCTCACCACAGATACTAAAATCCATGGATGCTCAGGTCCCTTATATAAAATAGCAAAGCATTTGCATATAACCTATGTACATTCTCCTGTATATTTTAAACCATCCCTAGGTTATTTATAATACCTAATACAATGTAAATGCTTTGTAAATAGTTGTTAAATAGTTTAGGGAATAATGACAAGGAAAAATGTCTCTCCATGTTCAGTACACACTTAAATTTCTCCCCAATTTTTTCAGTCCAAAGTTAGATTCAAAACTTATGGATACAGAGAACTAACTGTACAACAAGTTTGAAGTACTGATATTATTTGAAGTGTACAAATTATTTAAAGGGAACAGTTGTAAGTCAAACAATTTTGTATTCTTATTGGTGAACAACATAGCATGATATTACATGTATTCATTATATTTGTTCTTCTAAAAATTAAAGATATGGGCTGGGGATGTGGCTCAAGCGGTAGTGCGCTCGCCTGGCATGCGCGGGGCGCTGGGTTCGATCCTCAGCTCCACATAAAAATACAATAAAGATGTTGTGTCCACCAAAAACTAAAAAATAAATATTAAAAAATTCTCTCTCTCAAAAAAAAAAAAAAGAATTAAAGATGTAAGTAAAATCAGTAATTCTGTAAATTATTTTAAAATTATCTAATATTAATGTACTAAAAATTAGGCCAACATTTAAATTGTTTGTAATAACACAAAAGAGACTGTGAACCAAGCATGGTAGCACATGGCTTTAATCCCACCTATTTAGGAGGCAGAGGCAGGAGAATGGCAAGTTTGAGGCCAGCCTGGGCAATTCAGTAAGACCCTGTCTTTAAAATAAAACTGTTCTTTAAAAGGCTGGGGGAAAGGCAAGAGTTCACTAGAGGAAGGGACCACAGAAGGAGTGATATTGGCCAAATTATATTGTTATATTGTGTGCATGTACAAATGTATAACAACAAATCCCATCATTATGTACAACTATAATGCACCCTTAAAAAAAAAAAAAATGTGAGGGGAAATAAAGGGATGGGGATGTCTTTCAGGGATAAAGTGCTTGCCCAGCATGTGTAAGGCCCTGGGTTCCATTCCCAGTATCCAGAGAACAGAGAAAGAGTCAGGGAGAGAACTGCAAGTGTTCTATCACTTCTAAGCCCATGATTTATTAAATCTCCAACCACTGTTCCAAATTTCCTAAAAATAGAGACACTAAACATTTATAAACAAAATGAACTCAATGATTTATTCTTCACATCCCTTAACTTTCTTTTTAGAAAAATAAAATTATACCAAGTAACATCCCTTTTTAGAACATCTAACTCTAGCAGTTAAAATTTAGCTACCTTTTCGATTAATACAGTTTTGCTAAAAGAGAATACTCCCCAAATTCTCTTCTAGTTAGTTATAACATTCTTTCAAATGGTCATTATTGCAATTAAAATTATCCATCTAGCACTGTACTCTCAATGAGTTACTTTTCATAATCTTGATCGATTTATACAAAATGTACCTTTTTATAAACATTTTATACAAAAAGGAAATCTGCAAGAACAGCAACATGAATGTCTCAGACACAAAATAATTAGACCTTTTAAAAAGTAATTTTTGTGGAATACTCCAAGGACTTAATTAGACCAAGATGAAATGCAGAAAGTCTCCATTAAGTACTATTTTATAAAAATCAAACATCTAGCTGGGGGTGTAGCTCAGTGGTAGAGCACTTGTTTAGCATGCATGAAGCCCTGGTTCAATATCCAATACCTCAAAGAAATTTCTTTAAAGATAATAAAGCTTTATAAATTGCTCACCACTACAAGCCAAAACTGGTTTAAAAGGGGGGGGGGGGGAATAAAAGGGAATTCAGCACATACCACATAAACTTTTTTTAAAATTTATTTTTTAGTTATAAATGGACAGCATGCCTTTATTTTATTTGTTTATTTTATGTGGTGCTAAGGATTGAACCCAGTGTCTCACACATGCTGGGCAAGTGCTTTGCCACTGAGCTACAACCCCAGCCCCCACATAAACTTTTTAATGATTTGTACCCAATTTATAATTTCAATAGTAGGAACATAAAAGTATATTCCAAATAATCTGGAAAAAGCCATCACATTACTGTATGGTATAGTGAGAAGAATCAAGAACTCCACAAAGCTGAGAAATCTCAGCCCCTCATCTACAATTAATGGTTCTTACCCTTTTTCTCAAGAACAGACCCTTTTGAGAATATGGTAGAAAAAATGGAGTCCTGCCCAGAAAAATGCATATAAAATGAAGTGTGCTCTTTCTAGGTCAACCATATATCCTGGAATTGACTGCCTAATACATTAACTAAACAAAGACACATCGCTTTTCTGGATCTGTTTTCTGAGTATACAGGTAAGTGGGAGAATTCAAATTAATGTCTTTACGGTTAGGTTGGGGAAAAGGCAAGAGACCCTGAAGAAAAAAAAATCTTCAACAGAATACTTTCATCTCCTTCATGACTTCCCCCTACCCCCGCCCCTAGATCTTATATTTCTATAAAGCTTTAATAGATTGGACACTTTAGAAGAAGGTTGGATAAAAAATGAAGAGCTAAATAAATTGCTCATAACACCTGCTGTTAAGATAATCACACACAAACAGCTAAGTCAAAAGTTACCATCTAAATAGTTAATTACATTTCCTCTAGGATGAAAGGAACCATAAGTATACATATGGTGGCATTACTGGTTACAGTTCTAGCATCTCGGTGAAGGACCAAAATGTAGAACCTTTCATTAGTGACATACAAGGAAATGATTCAAGGAAATTTTCCTGTTGGTCAGTAGAACTTTGAAATCTCAGGTATTTCTGATAACTTCAAAAACAAAAACAATCCTTAAATTAAATCGGATACAGGCTATATAAAGAAAACTCCGGGGTTTTTGCAAAGAGCACATCAATTTTTTTTTTTTTTTTTGCTTGCACCATTTAATGAAACTCTGGGGCTTTCAGAGTTGGATTCATGTAAAGCTTTTTTTTTTTTTTTTTGGAAAAATTAAAGTTTGTGTAAAATAAAAAATGCACAATTTAGAAGCTGTGTTTTGCCTACTAAGAATTCGATTTCAAAGTCAAACTGGCTCTTACTAGGTCCAGACACATATACCAGGAATTTAGGAAATCTTGTCTCATTTATTCAACTGCTAATTAAAAATTTGTAAACTAAACAGCAAATCACTAGCCTCTCTTCTTCTTTCATCCATTTGCCTAATATATCCCTGTTCAAGACCTTGGAAGAGGGAATGGACAGTGAATAAACGTTAAGACTTCATCAAATTAAGTCGTTTCGAAGCGATCCTAAGACTGGAAAATACCGGGGGGAAAACTATTACCTTAGATAATTTTTTTTAACACTGTCACTGTTCCTGCCTCCCAGCACCTACTAGCATGGATAATAGATCTGATGCAATTAAAAATAAAACAGAACACTAATGGTACTATTTTGCGACTATGAAAACGGCCTTGGAAATGAACTCATCTTCCTATACCCTTAAAATATGAGCTTGATTTTTTAAAAACACTAATTACATTTTTTTAAAAAAAATAATTATATAGGAGGACATGGGGAAACTATAGCTATCGTTGCTTAAAAAAGAATACTTCCCTAAGCCACTACAAAAACAATGCTTCGCTCAACTGAACACAGACATAAAGGGCCCATGACACTCTTCATCTGTAGTTACCGCACATTCTGTCTTCCTAGGTGAAAAGCCTTCAAAAGCCTTTCCACCTTGAAAACGCATTCCAGAACTGAAGGCAAAGGAGCGGGGTTCACTGGAAGTTACAACCCCCGCTTCTCGGGAGGGTAGGGAGGAGTTGGAGCCCTCCGACCTCTGTGGCCAAGACCCGGGGAGAGCAGGGCTGGAAAGCCCCGAACCCGAGCAGCAGCTGCAACAATGCAGAAGAGCACGGCGCAGCCGGGCTGCCGGAGACAGGGTGGGTTCCCGCAGGAGCCCGAGGTCTCCAGCCGCCGGGCCTCACGTTCGGAGGCTCGGGCCTGGCCCGAGAAGCAGCAGCGACCCTCAACCCGTAGCCAAGCGGGCCCAACCTAAGCCCGCATACCTGGTCTGTTGGGGCTCGGTCCATGGCGCCTGCAGCCGCAACACGCCTGCTCTAGTAGGTATAAAGAGCGCCTCGGGCCGCTTTCTCCATGGCCCCCCGCTCAGGTCCAGGCTGTGCTCCGGACCTCCACCACTATCTAGTTATCCGCGACACCAAGTCGGCTACGCCACTGGCCGAGGAGGCGGCTCCAGCTCCGGGAGATGGAGGAGGCGGTGGCAAGCTCGGGGAGGGATCATCTGGGACGGAAGCCGAGGAGGGCCGAAACAGGCGGAGGCGTAGTCGGAAATGGAGGAGTGCGGAAGGGCAGGGAGGAGGGAGAAGGCAGAGCACGGAGGTGGGCCGAATGGCCGTAAATGACCCGAGCTGGGGCTGCTAGAACGCTGGCTGGCCTATGGGCTGAAGCCAGATGGATATGCACAAGAGTAGGTTCCTCGAGACACGCTCCTTCTTCTGACTTTAAACCGGAGAAGAGTCAGGCCACTCAGGACTCAGGACACCCGATGCCAGTGGTCGGGGACCTCAGAGACCCTTTAGGATCCAAACCACTTCTAAGTGATGTTAGAAGAGATTTTAGCCGTCCACTGTACATATCATCCTTCGTGTTACCTAGATAAAAGCAGTCATGACTAGAAAGAAATGAAAACAATGGAATCTTGCCCAAGAAAAATGCCTACGTAGGGTTGCTATCGATAATAAGCCCTGTTAGAAAGCTCCACAAATATTTATTGATTAATTAATTCCTTATCTAGATCCAGCCCCACCTCTAGGCTTGCTTCCAGTCTGATGTTGACCATCTCACAACCCTAATTGTATCCAGAATCTGTGTTATATTACCCAGCAAGTATGCTGCTTTCACTACTACACGTGTTGGTTATTCCTTTTAATCTGTATATCCTTGAAAGCAGAACTTGCCTTTAAACTAGCCACTTCCTAAAGATGGTCAGTTCCTTCTGGGCATCTCTTCAGATACAGCATTCAACATACACACACAGCCTCCCTGAAGAGTTCTTTCTTTCTGGTAAGCTCTTCGAGGAAGAAGAAATATAAACAGAATAAGCTAAATTAGACCCAAGTGAAGAAAGGGTAGAGTGACTGTTTTTTGGGTACTACTGAGGTAATCATGATTGGAAAGGGGAAGAGAATTGTAAGAAATTTGCTCTGTCATGCTTCAGGAAATGTCAGTAAAGACTGGAATTGCCTTTTCAGTTTGTCTAGGTTGTTAGTCTGATTTTGTTTGAATAACACTCCAAAATGAGGCTGATCTGTGAAATCCCTGACTATAATTGTGTTGATACTTTATTTTGGCCTGTTAAAAGGAGCTATATGATATCAATAAGATTTATATCAAGACTGGCAATAGAAACAGTTTTTAAGAGAAAGATTTGTACTTGTACCTAAAGAGCTCTCATTTGGTTATATTAATTCTACTTAAATTTAGGAGGAGGCAAAAGATTTATAACTATATCTATCTGCATATATATATTTAAATTACACATATATTCATGAATGTTACAAATGTGCAATTAATGTATGTTAAGTCCTTAGTGCCTTCTACACACCTAGTCATCATTCAATGAATGCTGAATGAATTTAAGATTGCTCAGAAAAACTAAGCTGTTTATAAGGAGTAGTTATGTAAACAGATGATCATTCTCCACAATTAAAAGATACAACAAACTCCAAATTTGGTGGTTAATAGCCATAAAATACCCCCATATGGATAAAAGCATAATAATAATGCAGTTATGAAAGTATTATACTACTTCTAAAGTACTTTGAGGTTTCTTCCTTCTTCTGAGGAATGATCTGAGGACATTTAAATATAGAATATCCAAGAATCTTTCTCATTATAGGGTTTTTAGGACTGAACTTTATTCAAAGCGTATTTTTTATGTATAAGATATTCACTTAAATTATAAGAAGAGAATCATAAGAAATTATAGTCATTAAGCTGGACACAGTGGCACACACCTATAATCCCAGCTACTTGGGAAGCTGAGGTGAGGAGAATCACAAGTTCAAGGCCAGCTTCAGCAACTTAGTGTCTCAAAATAAAAAGTAAAAAAAAAAAAAAAAAAGAACTGGGGATGTGGCTCACTGATAAAGCACCTCTAAGCTCAATTCCCAGTACCCCTCCCCCCAAAATTATAATTATTATAGAAACAACGTTGTAATGCCCTTATTTATTAATATAATCCTGAAAGGGATAGCAATAGTTATTAAAAATTAAATCTATGGGGGCTGGGGATGTGGCTCAGGCGGTAGCGCGCTCGCCTGGCATGCGTGCGGCCCGGATTCAATCCTCAACACCACATACAAACACAGATGTTGTACCGAAAACTAAAAAAATAAATATTAAAAAATTTTCTCTCTCTCTCTCTCTCTAAAAAAAAATTAAATCTATGAAGAAAATGAAGACATTAATAATTCATTTTACAGATCATATAAATGAATTAAAACTAATTATCTCATTTAGCAACAAATATTTATTGTATTTAATGTGCCAGGTACTATTCCAAGTTCTGGAGACACAGCAGTTAAGGAGACACTTTTGAGGGCAAAGGCCATGTTTGTCTTATGGGCAAGACACACATTATAACAAGTAATTAGAAGTGAGTGAATATCATGAAAAAGGAAGTTTAATAGGTATATAGAGAGAAGGTCAGAGAAGGCACATCTGAATAAATAGCATCTAAACAAGGGGAGTGGGAGTTATGAAGGGTGAAAGAAGTAGTAGAAAAGTTGTTTCAGGAAGAGAAAAACATCATGTTTTAGGATGTCATAGAGCAAGTCCTCTGAGAAATTTGGAGGAGGTAGAATACAAAAGTCAGAAGAAGAGATTGGCCTCCTATGAAAGTAGGGACTTGGAATCCACTGAAATTGAAGGAAAGAAATAAAAGATAAGTATGGCTGCAGATACATTTACAGGTATGATGCTGAGAGTTGGAGGAGTGCCTGTTTGATGACTTCTGTGCTCTAAAGGAAGTGGGAGGCAAGGTTACTTGCTGACAGTGAAAGGAGGCAGAGTTGTGATCATGTACTTATTAAAACTCAGCAGACATATTTAAGGTTTATACATGTCATCATGTGTAAATTTACAATAAAAGGAAAAAACCATAACCAACTCTAGTTTTAACAAATGCATACACCTATGTAATTCAAATGGCCTCCATTAAGACACAGAATATTACCATTACCCCCAAGGATTTTAAAAACTTCTCTTCTTACAGCAAATGTTTGTCTTATACACTGTTGTATTCTTTTGTTGTTATTTTTGTTTTGTTTTTCATAGTATATATCACTTTAATTAGGTAGATGAAATTCTTTTCAAAATTCAGGTTTTAAAACTTTTCATGATCATTTTTCTATATCAATAAATGGTCTTTGAAAACTTAATTTTAATGTCTGCATAATTGTGCATCATTTGAATGCACCATAATTTAATCACTCCTTATTGTTAGACATTGCATTTCTAATGTATTTGGTTTTTTTCCATTTGAATATTATTTATTTATTTTTTAAATTAATTTTTGCTACCTATTGTATTCTTACTACCTATACTAATGCCTACTAGCATGTAGTAGGTGCTTAATCACTAGATGTTGAATAAATTATCATGTGATATAATATCAAATCAGAGTTTTTTCATCCAGGGTTGGAGTTTTGTTAGGCATGTGCATTTTATTGATTGAGTAGGATTCAATAAGGTGCAAACAGAATATTATTTTTTACTGCACAGTACCTTCTCATACTCTGAATGCTCTTTTTTTTTTTCTGCCCTGGGTGAAATGTGATGAAGGTCACACAAACTTTATTCCAGGTCAAAGCTTTTCTTTTTCTCCAGTTTAGTTCTGCATTAGACTAGATGCCTGAAATAAGGGATATGGCATATCTGCTTTTGTTTTGTCTTCTATCACTGAACTATATCCCAGCCCTTTATATTTTTTATTTTAAGATGGGGTCTCATTAAGTTGCTGAGACTGCCTTTGAACTTCTAATCCTTCTACCTCAGCCTCCTGAGTTTCTGAGATTACAGGTGTGTACCACTATGTGTGGCTTTTTAATTTTGTTTTCTTTTATATTTCTACCTCCTTTGGTTTTCTCAGCAAAGTATCAGATCCCTGGTCCCTTTATCTTCCCAGACTCCAGGAGATATGCTATCAAGTTCTCTAAGTGTTTCTGTGAAATCTCCTCTCACATATCTTGAGGTAAGGAGAGGAGTCTCTTTTTCCCCATGGTGGGAGAAGAGGTTTTAGGTAAGTATCATATATCTCCAAAACCATGCTCTTCAGGAGTTATCAGGTCCACTCCCCACTAGCTACCATGGGCTGGAGGTGAGTGATGATTAATGCCACACCACAATTTCTTAGCTTATCTTTCATGGTAGACTAACATTTGGCTTAGGATATAAACATGGGGTACCTATGTATTGTCTTTTGAGTACCTGTTCAAAATTAAGAGCATCCTTATTGAATATCATATTACATGTTCATTTAATTAACAAATACTTTGAGCATCTGTTTTGTGCTAGGCACAGGTCTTAGTAGTGAGGATACAGCTGTGACTAAGACAATATTCCTGCTCTCATGGAATTTATAATTTAGTCTAGGAGGTATACATTGAGCATATAAAAAAAGAAGATGATTTCAGGTAAAAATGAATGCTATGAAGGAAGTAAAATATGCTAATGAAATAGCTGCAGATGGAGAGGGAGGTGGAATACTTTAGATGGATTGACCTATGAGAAGGGGATACCTGATTTGAATACCATATATATAAATATAAATATATATATATATAAAAGGAAAGACAAAGCATAGACCCCAGGAGGGGAAAATCTTCCATGGGAGGAACAGAAAGAAGACACAAGTGTGAATAAAGAATGGTAAGAGGGCCAGACGAGGTAGCACATGGCTTCAATCCCAGCTACTCAGGAAGCCAAAGCAGGAAGATTGCACATTCAAGGCCTGCCTGGGCCCTTAGTGAGACTGGCTCAAAATAAATAAAAAGATCTGTGGATGTAACTCAGTGGTAGATCATTTGCCTAGCATGTATAAGGCCCTGTATTCAGTATCCAGTATCACACACAAAAGAAAAAATGGTGAGAGGCAAAGAAGAATAGATGTAACTGGAGACTAGACTAAACAAGATCGTGTAGGAATTTTTAGGCCATGATAAGGAATTCAAACTTAATCTTAAGGAAAAAGTTATTTGGAGGATTTTTGTTGTTGTAGTTTGGTACTGGGGATTGAACCCAGGGGTATTTTACCACTGACCTATGTCCTCAACCCTTTTTATTTGATTTTGAGACAAGGTTTCATTAAATTGCATAGGCTGGCCTCAAAATTGTGATCCTTCTACCTCAACCTTGCAAGTAGCTGGGATTACAGTTAAGGGTCACTGTACCTGGCTCATTTGGAGGACTTTGAATAGGTGCTTTGAATTCAAATTTTGTCTGAATACTAAAGAACCAAATGTTAAAATTAATGCTTCTGGGATATAAAAATAAATCTAAATGTATATTTAAGAATTGGGTCATTATTATAATTTTATTATTAAAAATATTTAGTAGTCAAACTTTAGAAATTTGTAGTGCAATAACAACTCATTAGCATTATTAGTTCCTAGGTGTTCTTATAACAACTCATTAGCATTATTAGTTCCTAGGTGTTCTTATAGCCAGATACTGCATACTGTGATCTTTATAAAAGTCTACTTTTAGCTAAAGTCAGATAAGGAGCAAGATTTTTTTTTGGCTAGCTCTGCTAAGTATAGGATACTTCAGATAGTGATGTTGCTACATATTATTCTTCCCTTCTTTGTTAACAGAAATTGAATAAGGTGAAGTTTTATCTGCTCTTCAACTCCTTTGGCTTTGGCTGATGGAGGTGATTTAATTTCACCAAAGCCCCTAGGATCTAAAGCTAGTGTTGTGGTTCAAGATCCTTTATAAATATTTTCAGATGTAGACTTAAGATTGTTATTGTCACTTAGTGAATTAACATTTAATATGCATTTATTTCAGCATGACTTTCATTATTAATTATATTATGTGTAACTTTGTGGCTCAAAAGGGTATAATTTTCTTCCTAAATTTGTTTAGTCAAACTTTCTTATAATTGTATTGCCTTTTAATTATTTCTCTATTTAACTATTCAGAAATATTTCCTTAAAATAACAATTTTTGCAACTATTATTATTATTATTGCAACTTGCTCTATATTTAAACAGTTAATGGAGTTTCAATATAAGGAGCTACTTCCAAAATGCTTACTTATTTGAAAGTGCATATTCATAGATTCACTAACTCTGACTCGCATACTTTATTCTTATAACTTATTTAGTTACACTGATTAGATGTAATGATTACCCAATGAGTTTACCTAATGAGGGGGGCATACCAACTTTAGAGTTGCTAGAAGGTGAAATAGGAATTTGACAATGTGGCTCTCCAAAGGTCAAGGCTGAAGTTGAAGCTGGAAAGAGTAGATTTTGGCTAATCACAAATGCCAAAACACAGCTGAACTTGAGTGTATGTGTATACATACACACACACACACAGAGACACACACACACTCTCTCTCTATATATATATAATATATATATATATATAGAGAGAGAGTGTGTGTGAGAAAAAGAATATATGTGTGTGTGTGTGTGTATATATATATATATATATATATATAGAGAGAGAGAGAGAGAGAGAGAGAGAGAGAGAGAATAAGATGATCTAAAGAGGGCAGTTAAGGTGATGGACCATGAAAAATCCCACTATTATGTATGATTATAATGCACCAATAAAATGTGAAACAGGAAAACATACTAAAGGTAAATACTAAAGATGAGTAAAGATAATGTTAATCAAAAATTACTAGAGGTACAAAAGACTAGGAATGCAACCACCATATGACCCAGCTATACCTCTCCTAAAGAATTAAAGTTATCACCACTGGGCACAGTGGTTCATGCCTATAATCCCAGGGGCTCTAGAGATTGAGGCAGGAGGATCACAAGTTCAAAGTCAGCCTCAGCAACTTTGTGAGACCTTAAGCAACTTGGTGAGACACTGTCTCTAAATAAAGTACAAAATAGGGCTTGGGATGTGGCTCAGTGGTTGAGTGCCCCTGCATTCAATCCCCAGAAACCCTCCCCTCCAAAAAAAGAATTAAAGTAATCATACAAGAGCAATACAATCATACCCAGGTTTATAGCAGCATAATTCACAATAGCCAAATAATGGAACAAGCCTAGGTGTCTATCAGTGGATGAAGGATAGAAAATGTGATACATATATACAATGGAGTTTTATTCATCCATAAAGAAGAATGAAATTACACCTTGTGACAAATGCAGCCTTGGAAGAGCTTTGCTTGGAGACAGGATCTTGCTAAGCTGCTGAGGCTGACCTGGAACTCCCTATGCTAGCCTTAGCGTCCTGGGCTAGGATTAGAGGTGAGAGCCCACTCCTGGGCTGACAGGCCATGTGACTAGTTCTCATCTTCCATAACATGTGTTGACTCTCCTATTTTTTTGGAAAACGACACATTCCTAGTTTGTCATGGCACCTGGCTACAGCACCTTCTTTCTGCTCCAATCAGCCCCTGAATCTAATGTGTTCTGGAAATCCCAATAAAAGTTCTTCTCCCTGTTCAAAAAAGAAGAATGAAATTATGTCATTTGCAAGAGAATGGATGGAACTTGAGAATATTGTTAAGCAAAATAAGACAAACTCAGAAAGTCAAAGATCATATGTTTTCTTTCATATGTGGAAGCTAAAGGAAAAGAAAAGGACAAGGAGAACTCATGGAAATCAAAGGGAGATCAATGAATTAGAGAAAAGGGACCAGGGACGGGGATGAGGGAAGAAATGAGGTAAAATACTGGGAAGTGATATTGGCCAAATTACATTGTCATATTGTGTGCATGTACAAATATGTAACAAAATATCCCACTATTATGTATGATTGTAATGCACCAATAAAATGTGAAATAGGAAAAATACTAAAGGTAATACCTGTATGTTTTCAGTATATAAAATAAATCACAAAATTCCTTTATATCAGTGGCAAACTGATTGGAAAGAAAGTCCCACTGATGATATCATCATGTGAAGGAAAGAGCACTATTAGACAAAGAGTTTACAACTTGGATTTAAATCTTAGTTATGCCCCTTACAGGTCACGCAAGCTTGAAAGTCACTTGAGCCTCTTGGGCCAGTTTCCCCATCTGCACATGGCAGTTGGTTGTTGAGAGGTTCAAGTTGAGATAATGAATTTAAGATCATGTTGCAAGCTCCAGAGGAATAGCTCTCAGTCTGGGGTACTTCCCCCGCCCCCAGCCTAGATGCTGGGAATCAAATCTAAGTCTTTGTGTATGCTAGGTAAGCACTCTACCACTGAGCTACACACCCAGTCCAATTTGGGACACTTAAAATTAAGATGCTCAGGCCTTTCCTTAGACTAAATCAGAATCCCTTAGGTAAAAAATCTCCCAATCAAACAGAGTGAGCCATAAAATTTCAAATCAGAATATATCACTCCTGTCTTCAAACCCTCCAATAGAGATTCCCATATCAGTGTAAAAGCCAAAGTCCATAGATTAGTCAGTGAGGCCACCATAATCAGGTTCACACCATGCTCTAGCCTCATTTGCTACTTCTCCCCCTCTCTCACTGGGCTTCAGCTACCCTGGCCTCCTTGCTATTCCCCTTTCATTCCAAGAACACTCCCATCTAGGAGCCTTTGGCCCTGCTGCTTCTGCTGTCTGGAATTCTCTTTCCCCAGTTAACCCATTTGGCTCCATCATGACTTGAGGCCTCTGCTTGAATGTGACTTTAAGGGAGGCCCTCCCTAACCACCCTCTTTAAAACAGCAGACAAATGTACACTCCTTTTCCCTCTCCAGCTTTTTCTCTGTGGCACTTGTCACCATCTAAAATGTTTTGTTTTGTTTCTTGACTATCAATGTCCACTTGAATGTAAGCTCCATGAGGGCAGGCACTCCTTTTTTTTTTTAACCCACTGCTTGATACTACCAGAGCTTAGATCACTGCCTGATCATTACTTAATACAGTCAAGTTTTTACTATATATTTCTTGTTGGTGTTCCACATGGAAGCTCTGAGCATGCACCTTACCAAGTCTAAAAACTTCAGCGATGGGTTACTGCTTACCTTAAATGTTCTTGACTCTCCTTGACTCTGTTCATGAAGTTCTTACTACTTAGCATACACTTCCCACATCAAAAATTAGTTCCTCCATTTCCTGCATGAAAAGGATCCTCAAAATTCCTCTAGCTTGTTGCGTCACATGCTGCCTTAAATTATGTATTGTGTATAGTTATTTATATAATTTTTTCCTAAGAGTGTACACTCCCTGAGAACATTGTTACTTAACAGTGTTGAATGAATGAATAAGCTTGCCTTGGTAGCTGATGTGGATTCACCAGAAGAAAGAGAAGTAATTAAATGGTGAATTTAAATGGAAATCCCTCTGACTTATTCAAGAATACAGGTTGTGTGTGAGTAAATTTTTTTAAAAAATGATGTTATGGAATGTCCCCTCAAAAGTTCATGTGTTGAAAGCATGGACCCCAATGGATCAAGGTTCAGAGGTGGGGCTTTTATGCAATGATGGATCATGAAGGCTCTGAACCCATCAGTGCATAACTGAATGGATTACTGGGAGGTGGGACTAGTTGGAGGAAGTAGGTCACTGGGGGCATGCCCTGAAAAGGGATATCCTTTCCCTGCCCTCCTGGCCCTGCTTCCCAGCAGTCAGGAGCTGAGCAGCTTTCCTCCACCATGCCCTTCTGCTATGATGTTTCTGCAATGGAGTGGGTAGACCATGGACTAAGGCTTCTGAAACCATGAGCCAAAATAAATCTTCCTTTCTCAAAATTGTTCTTAACATGTATTTTGGTCACAGTGATGAAAAGCTAACTAACACAGATGATCCTATCCAAAAATGATTTGTGGGTAGAAAGATCAACTACATGAAGATCAACCACAAGAAAAAATCGTCTTGTGAATAATCTAGTTTAGGTAACAGTGAGTTGGAATGGATTTATTACATAAATGGACTCTGAGACCCAGGTTGAAAAGTTAAACAGGGCATTCATTTTTTATGGCAGTGAGGTCATCAGGCCAGACCAGCTAAACACAGGAAATAACTTCCAAGATTTATTATTATGCCTTTGCATTGTTTTCATGAACTATTCCAAATCTCAATCTTTCATTATAGGAAACTATTTTATGATAGTGAAAACAGTAAATCTCTGATAGTTAGCTTCATTTAGAAGTGCCACATAATCTGACTTGAAAAATCTCTTTCAAGTTCATGTTTTTTCACTTTGTTATTAAAAGCCTTTGTAAACAATCCATTGAGATTTTTCAAGTTATTGATTCATATCCACAGCCCCCCAAATCTAGGTACTTTCTGGAACGTTCTTTCTGAACTAACAGGAACTTACTTCATCAGCAGGACCTGATCTTCAGAACCAGGAACTTATGAAGTTACACCTACCTGTGAATATATAACTCTTGTTAGCCTTGGCATATCACCAGGTTTCTCCAAGGCTTCCAACTAACCTGACTGAGCAAGACATGATCATTGGCTTCAGAGGGAAAATAAGTAGTGCCAGTTAAATGACTAAAACCAGCAGAGCTAACGCCTCTGAAAAATCCCCACTCCAAAGAATGCCATCCCAAAAGGCATACATTATAGATAACAATGTGGTTTTTCCTTTTCTTGAGTTTTAAATGTTTTTACATAAATAGCATCACAGCAGTAAGAATAAAAAAAAAAAAGAGAGAGAAAATCACCCACAACTCGTTTTTTGCAACAAATAGGAGGATAACTTCCCTCCCCACTTCTCATTTTCTGTTCACCTCTATGTATAGGTAGCTACATGACTTAGTTTTTCCTCCATGTAACACGGAGGTGTCAGGCCTGTTGTACAACAAAGTATCTGCTCTGTAGAAATGGGGTAGGAAGAAATCACAGCTCCTAGTTCTGGGGCCTATACAAATAAGATCTTGGAACTTGGGAAGAACTTGAAACAGCCTAGGGGAATCTGAGAGAAGAGGCCTATGACAGACCCCAAAATGTGCTTCACTCGGCCTGATGCATGACTTGGAAGACCAGAGACCCAATATTGACCCCAGAACAGAAAAAGGTTTCCATCCATTTAAAGGGCAGCTGGGATCTCATGTTGACAATTCTATAAAGTCCTTGCTTTCTAGGCCCTGTATTATCTGGGTCTGAGGGTAGAAGGTAGTATTAGATAAATATTGTGAGGGGGGGGAAAAAGGTAATAATATAAAATTCTAAAATTGTATTGGGAGAGACAGAGAAGAGCATCAAAACTTCCCTGTTGTGTTTTCATCCAAGACCCATCAACAACAAAATCAACAAGACACTACATCTGCTTATAAAACCCCCAGCCTCTTTCCCAGTCCTTCCACAATCAGAGTTGGCAGAGCTCTTAAGAAAGACACTCCTGTAGCAATCCTAGCTTGTTGCTTCTGGCTGACCCGCCCTCTTTCTTCATGTCCACCGACGAGGGAGCTGTCTGCTTGCCAGATGACCACAGGATCTCTGGATTCCCAGCTCCACCAGGTTACAATTCACAAGCTTTGAGCTAGTAAAGATCTCTGAAAGAGAAACAACAGGAACTGTGGCACCTGGCAGTCAAGAACAACAAATGGAAGAGATTGTTCACAATGACCTCTTACCAAGTAGTAACAATAACAGTGCCTTTTACGAATTCTGCCAGAAACAGTGCTGAGATCTTTATAGACGGTATCTCCTTTAACTTTCACAACAATTCTTGAGGTAGGAATCATTGTCCTTTTTTTCCCCCAGAAGGGGCAAACTGACACATAAATCTTAATTGGTTTACACAAACTCCTTTTCAGTTAGAAGTGGCAAAACTGTAATTTGAATATAGCAAGCAAAGGATCTTGTACAGAAGAGGACCAGTCATTCCTGATGATGAAACTAATGTGAGGGACATAGTGGGTTGCCTTGGAACTCTTGGGCCATTATGTCCTGAGCTGGGCAAGGCCTCTGAAATGCTTCACCTTGTTCCATGTGCCCTGACCCTACAGCTCATCCTGACAGCACAATTCATGATTTGTGGTATACTGTTTGCTCATGATGCCAACAGGAAATGCCTAGGCATAGGACAGAACCTCAAACTAGTGAAGTGATCAAACTGGGACAGAAAGAGGAACTAAGGATCTAGGGGAAAAGTCATTCTGACAAGTTCACAAACCCCTTCACAGTATGAGGAAGTGGTTTTGGATGCCCGATCAACTGGGATTAGAGAGCAGCAGCAGCCACTGCAGCAAAGCTGTTCAAGAGGCACTGATGTCTGTGTATCTGTTAATGTGTTCTCCCAGGGTGCAAGAAAACCCCTGTCTCCTCTGCAGGAAGTTAATGTCTCCACTCCAAATGATGGAAAAACAAGCTGTTTTGTGAGGGGAAAAAGTTGAGGAGCAAGGGATTTGCAGAGAAAACAAAGAAAGGAAAGAAGAAATAAGAACATCAAGTACAGAGAGTAAAAAGAGAAGCCTCAGGATGCACCCGGGGCCCTGGGAGTGAAATGCTCCTGATTCTCAACATAAACCTGCTACCAAAGCTTGACCACACCAGGATGGTCTACAGTGGCTGAGGGTGGGGATTCTAATAGAACCCCACATACCCTTGCCCTTCCCTGTTCCTCCACCTCTGCTCAAGTATCACTTTGTTTCTCTCCCTCTCATCCTTCCCCATTCTACCACTCTTTTATCCATCTCTCTATCATTCACTTTTTCTCTCAATTTTCTCACTCTGTAAATGCCCTACTCAGGGCAGGCAGCACCAAAAGAGTTGCTAGCCCCTTGCTGAGCACCGTGGCGCATGCTTGCAATCCCAGCAACTTGGGAGGCTGAAGTAAGAGGATTGCGAGTTCAAAGCCAGCCTCAGCAATTTAGGGAGGCCTTAAACAACTTAGTGAGATCCTGTCTCTAAATAAAATAACAACAACAAAAAAAAAAAGGGCTGGGAATGTGGTTCAGTGGTTAAGAGGCTCCTGGGTTCCATCCCCAGTACCAAAAAAAAAAAAAAAAGTTGTTAACCCTGGATCTATAGTGTGACTTACTACTATGTTGTACTGGGAAATGAATTCAGTGAGACATTGAACTCCAATGTCCTTATTCTCACTGAGGTCAAGTTGCTTGGATCAGAATTTGAAAACACTGCAGCACTTTCAGTGATGTAACTTAGTCCTGAGTCCTTGCCTACTCCACCCAGAACCCTGTGGCAACCTTTGATGGTATAACATTTTGCAATTCTACTGCTTACTGCAGAGGAAAGACGTTTGCAAGCTATGGGAATCTGTGATTCAGTGCTGTTATTCTTATTCCTTCTTGAGATCAAGGTGGATTTTTTTTTCAATTTTGTGTCCTTGAAATTGCATATCAATGTGATTAGTTTGGACTCAGTTTTAAAAGCATTAAAGTATTCTTTTCATTGCCAGAGGAAAATATGTTCTAAGTGTATATTCAGAGGGAAATACGCAGGGATATTATGTACAAAGTTGGGCAACATTAGGTCATAAAAATCACCTTTAACACCCTTGGTAAATCATAGTCAAATAAGTCAGAAGTGATAATCAGCTATTAATAAAAATCAAACATGGAAAAATGATTTAAACTATTTAAAAAAGCCGGAAGGCTTTTTTAAATAGTCAGGGATGGCCTCACTAAAAAAGTGACATTTAAGCAGAACCCTGAAAGAAGTGAGGTAATTAGCTGTGCAAACAACTGGGGGGAAAACTATGTTCCAGATAGAAAGAATAGCAAATTGTAATGGCCCTGAGATGGCAGTGACTTGGAGAGTCTGAAGAACAGCAAGGTTAGTCAGGTTAGAACAGACTAGGAAGAAAGCCAAACCTATGTGGCCATAAAGATTTGCAGAGCCTAGCAGGCTACATTTCGGCGTTTGTTTGTTTGTAACCCTGGGAATCAAACCCAGGGCCTCATGTGTGCTAAGCAAGTGCTTTATCACTGAGCTATATCCCCAGTGCACGAGTAGTTTGGATTGTATTGTCAATGTGATGAGAAATCATGGTAGGATTTGAGCAGAAGAGTGACATGATCTGACTTGTGTTTCAGAAAGAAACATAATTGGTTAAATTTTAGATATAGGAGAGCAGGGGTGGGAAAAGGAAAGCTAGGTAGAAGGCTATTGGAGTTGTCAAAATAAGAGAGGATGTGGCTCTCTTGTTTGTGATATATTTTATAGATAGAGACAAAAGGACATGATGATAATTTGGATATAAGGGAAAGAAATGATTCAAGAGCACCTCTAGGTTTTTAGCCTGAGCAAAAACCTAGAGGTTTGGGAGAAAGGTAATAAATCCAGTGTTCAGTTTTGGACATATTGAGATGGCCTGAGGTATCCAAGTAGGCAACTGTAAAGCAAGTCTGGAGTTCATTGAAAGATGATGTTTATCATGACACATCTTAATCACCACCACTGGTCAGTAGTTAGGGATTTGAATTTCAAAATAGGAATTCATTCCCTACTGTACTCCATCTTGCAGAGCTCTGATCTTCATTTCAATGCCACAAGTGGAGAGAGTTAGATGAGATGTTAAGGGATCACCAGATTCATGGAGTTCCCAGTCCTGCAGTAGTGCCACCTCAGCAATTAAAATTTGACACTTAAGGAGGGACTCAACTAGTGAGACAAAGTGTTCCTTAAAGGTTGTTCAGTTCATGTGTAGGTAGAAACACTGACAAATGGAGACAGCTGAGACAGTGCATGTTCTATAAGAACTGTAGATGTTTCAGGCATGCTAACGTCTTGGAAGATGTGGTGAGTCACAGATCTAAAGATGTGGAGTGTGGACTCTGGATGAGGAAAGGCAACCTTGAAAGAGCATACTATTCAAATGCTGCTGGATGGAAGCCGAGAATTTATGCCACAGGGTCACATCACCTGATATCAGATGATCTGGATTACTCACAGGACACCAAGATCCAAGAGTTGCATCGTATCAGAAGATTGAGGATACATGCCTTAGGATACTTTGGAGTGTATAACAGGATAAATGAGTAAACGAGTGAGTGAATGGATAAAGCATGGCATAATATTGCAATAATCAACAAAGGCTTTTCTCATGATATTTTTCATGAGGTGTTTTTGTCAGAATTATCAAATAATCCAGGACACCTTCAGCATTCCTGTACTCACATAATTGATCTTTCCAAAGACTCCTTTTTTGAGAGTCCTGTCCTTTCTAGGAATATAGGAACCTGAGTGTAGAGCAGCTGTGGCATAGGAAAGTCTTATTGAATTCGTTATCACCAGATTTCCCACCATTTTCCCTAAGACATTGGAGCTTATACAACTCATTCTAGTTTCGTTCTCTTTAATTGGGTCAAGTCTGGCATCTCCTTCGAGGTTGCTGCTCACCAACTAGACCTCATTGTTGCACTCATTCACTGGAAACCTAGATGGGTATATTTTTGCAATTAGAAAAACCTAAAAGGAATTTGGTTATCTTATTAAATAAGTTTGCTTCGAATCAGGTGCATGTACCAACATGAGCCACATCAATTGTGTTCTCAGAGTCATTATGAACAGGCATAGGTTTCGAATCAGTCCAACTGAAGGAAGCATTGGAGGGGTGCTCATTGTTCTCATTCTTTCTTCCCCCAAAGCCTAAGTTATTCTATTCCTAGTGGAAATGAAAATTGTTACCCAAAGGCAATACTTTTCAAAATGTTAAGCAGTGGTGGATTTTAGAACCCATGCTAATTTATTATAAAAAGAGAGCTCTGTTGTCACGGTTGCTTCTCCTTATATTACTGGTGTTATGTTTGGCCACTGATGCCACTTGGCACCAAGGTACAGATTGTACCTAAAGATAATGTTTCTTATTGTGTGGAGCTACACAGTTACTGACAAAAAAATCCTTGCTGGGATGAGGGAGTTGTTTTCTCTAGCCAAACATCAACAATTTAAACTTATCATGGCTTGGGAGGTGGGGGCTCATATTCCAAGAGTAAGCATATTCTCTTAATAATGTTCCATCTCAATTCTCCCCCACAGTCACTCTGCCTCCACTGTTTGCAACATACACATGTTGTCACACTTGGCCTTGTTGTTGATGCTCAATATCAGCCAGATTTCCCACCATTTTTCCTAAGACACTGGAGCTTATACAACTCATCCTAGTTTCATTCCCTTTAATTGGGTCAAGTCTGGCATCTCCTTTGAGGTTGCTGCTCACCAACTAGACCTCATTGTTGCACTCATTTGCTTGAAACCTAGATGGGTTTTAATTTTGCAATTAGAAAAATATACCAGCTGAAGATATCACCAAGTCTTCCAGCATTCTGGGCATGCCCATTTTCATAATATTAAGTACAAATAGCTCTGAGCACCATCCTTCATCTTTCCTCCTAGTGACTTTCAGTGTTTGCATTTCTCCCAGTCACTTTTGATTCTATCATCCTTTTCTGCTGAATTCTTTGATCCTGGTTCTGGGTCTGACTCTTTGAATGTTCTGCTCTCTTTCTGTACCACATCATCCTATATTGGATGTATCTTCTTCCCCTACTTCCCCAAATACTATTGGCAAAGTAATATTGAAATATTTGGGGATGGGCTGGGGATGTGGCTCAAGTGGTAGCGTGCTCGCCTGGCATGCGTGCGGCCCGGGTTCGATCCTCAGCACCACATACGAAATATTTGGGGATAACAATTGATAGTACAGGAGAACAAATAACTTAAAAGTGAATATTTCAGTTTATTTTCAAGATCCCTTGACCATTTTTCACTAGTCATTTTTTCCCCACCTCTTTTTTATTCTCCCCCAATTTTCCTCAGAACTCAAATATTCTCTTCTTTTTATCATTATGCAGGGCAAGGTACTTTTTGTTCTACTCCAAACTTAGCTCTTGACCTACTTTGGTACTTATTATAATGGCCTCCTAAATAAATAGGCATTTGCTTTAAAGCACTACACTTGAACACACAAAGCACCCATAAGGACTCTGAAACATATCTTCATTGGTTAGGGATGTAGCTCAGTGGTAGAGCACTTGCCTAGCATGTGTGAAGCCCTGGGTTCAATCCCCAGCACCTCAAAAACAAAGTGATTAAACCTTGTTCTTAACAGAATCAAATCAGCAGGCAATGATTCTCAGAGTGGAGTTCCCCAACCAGCAGCATTGATATCACCTGGGTTGAATTGCAGTGTCAGGTCCCAACATAGACCTATTTGTTGTGAAGTCCATCCACAAGCCCTCCAGATAATACTTTTTACTGTCTCCCCAGTGTTGGAGACAGAACCTAGGGCCTCACACAGGCTAGGAAAATGCTCTACCACTGAGCTACATCCCTAGCTCCCGCATAATTCTAAGGCATGCTAAAGTTGGAGAACCCCTGACTTCACAAACTTTGGTTTGTAATGGGTATACATATTAATATCTACTTCATCATTTTAATGGTTGTGTGAATACAATGATTTCATACTGATGGACCATATCGATTGCTTCTGATTTTAATATGCAACCAAACTCTAGAAGAGTATATGGAAAAATACAATGATGAGAAAACCTGGCAATTTTAGATGAAACTTTAAAAAAATCCCTTTAATATCATTAATTGCTTAATAGTGAATGCAAATTGAGGCCAGGCATGGTGGTTCATGCCTGTAATCCCAGCAACTCGGGAAGCTAAGGCAAGAGGATTGCAAGTTCAAGGGCAGCCTCAGCAACTTATGGAAGCCCCAAGAAACTTAGCGAGACTCTGTTTCAAAATAAAAAATAAAAAAGGGCTGCGATGGGACTGGGTTTGTGGCTCCGTGGTAGAGCACTTGCCTAGCACATGTAAGACACTGGATTTGATTCTCAGCATCATATATAAACAAATAAATAAAGATCCATCAACAACTGAAAAATATAAATAAATAGATGGGGGAAAATCCTTAAAAAAAAAAAAGGGATGTAGCTCAGTAGTTAAGTGCCCCTGGGTTCCATCCCCAGTATACGCTCTCCCCGCAAAAAGAAAACAAATTGGAATATAGGACAATGTCATGCGAGCTAAAGTAGGAGTGAGCTATGGATTCTCCTTAGGAGGCAATGGAAGTAGGCTAAAAGCTCTGAAAAGTCAAGGACCTCGTCTGGTTTGCCAACTTCTATATGCCCAGTGCCTTAAACAGTTCCTGGCACAGAGGAGCTGCTTAGCAAGTATTTAATGAATGAGTAGGTTAGCTAAGTGCTGCTAAGTGTGCAGCTCTGGACTTGCCACAGGTCACCCTCTGGGTCGTGAGCCTTT